>NW_026652285.1:52473739-52474078 GCF_009828535.3 Hylobates moloch | reverse complement strand
TATGGCTGCATAGTATTCCATGGTGTATATGTGCCACATTTTCTTAATCCAGTCTATTGTTGTTGGACATTTGGGTTGGTTCCAAGACTTTGCTATTGTGAATAGTGCCGCAATAAACATACGTGTGCATGTGTCTTTATAGCAGCATGATTTATAGTCCTTTGGGTATATACCCAGTAATGGGATGGCTGGGTCAAATGGTATTTCTAGTTCTAGATCCCTGAGGAATCGCCACACTGACTTCCACAATGGTTGAACTAGTTTACAGTCCCACCAACAGTGTAAAAGTGTTCCTATTTCTCCACATCCTCTCCAGCACCTGTTGTTTCCTGATTTTTT
>NW_026652285.1:52296580-52463739 GCF_009828535.3 Hylobates moloch | reverse complement strand
CAGGCCCGTTGGGAAAGCGCAGTATGAGGGTGGGACTGACCCAATTTTCCAGGTGCCGTCTGTTACCCCTTTCTTTGACTAGGAAAGGGAACTCCCTGACCCCTTGTGCTTCCCGAGTGAGGCAGTGCCTCGCCCTGCTTCAGCTCGCGCACAGTGCGCTTCACCGACTGTCCTGCACCCACTGTTTGGCACTCCCTAGTGAGATGAAAGCGGTACCTCAAGCAGAAATGCAGAAATCACCAGTCTTCTGTGTCACTGGGGCTGGGAGCTGGAGACCGGAGCTGTTCCTATTCGGCCATCTTGGCTCCCCCCTGTGTGGATAATTTCAATCTGTGGTTGGTTGGTCCCATAGATGTGGGATCTACAGATATTCTGTATCTGTTCTACCACATTTAAGAAATCCCCTGTAGATTTGCCTTTAGTTATTTATAGTTCGTGACATTGCAAACAATTTTGCAATGACCTTGAAAATACATAATCTTAGCCATGTGACAGTGCATTAATAGAAGAACTACCTAAGTGTGTATTTTCTGGGATAAAAGGTATTCATATTTTAAATTCTGATAGATCTTGCTATATTACTCTTCAAAGAGATTGTATCAGTCATTCATATATGAGAATGTCTGCTTCATATACCCTCACCAACACAATGTTTTACTAAACTCTTTGATATTTGGCCACACTGAAAAATTACATTTTGGCAGTTCTCTATTTATGAGTAAAGTTAAGCATTGCATGATGTCTTTAAGAGTCATTTATATTTCTTCTTCTTTTTTTTTTTTTTCCTAGAGACAGGGTCTTGTTTTCTTGGCCAGGCTGGTCTCGAACATCTGGCCTCAAGCAATCCTCCCTCCTGGATTTGTCTTTATACATCTTTCTACTGGGTTGCTAGTCTTATTGGTTTGCAAGTATTCTTTACATATTAAGGACATTAGACTTTTGTGAGATGTATTGAAATATATTCTCTACTTTAAAACATTTTTGACTTTTTAATGATATTTATGATTTTCTTTTGACTTTATTTTTGACATTTTTTGTCATACAGAAATTTCTGAGTTTATAGGCCAGGTTTGGTGGCTTATGCCTGTAATCTCAGCACTTTGGGTGGCCGAGGTGGGAGGATCACTTGAGATCAGGAGTTTGAGATCTGGCCAACATGGTGAAACTTGTCTCTGCTGAGAATACAGAAAGTAGTTGGGCATGGTGGTGCACACCTGTAATTCCAGCTACTCTGGAGGCTGAGGCGTGAGAATTGCTTGAACCTGGGAGGGAGAGATTGCAGTGAGCCTAGATCATACGATTTCACTCCAGCCTGGGTGACAAAGTGAGACTCTGTCAAAAAAAAAAAAAAAAAGAAATTTTTGAGTTTTATTATATATGGTTAAATTTATATTTTATTGGTTCAGAATTTTTTGTGTACTTAGAAATGCTGCCCACTTTGATATTATTAAAAGTAGTTTTCCCATGTTTGTTTTCTGATACTATTTTTTTCATTTTTTACTAGAAACATTGCATACATCTAAAATTTAAATAGTATAAAGAATAACAACTTCTAGATCTTTCCATACCTGTGATTTTTTTCTGTTTCTTTACTCTTTGTTCATTTCCATATTATTTACTTTGACTTTTTTCAAGCCTTAGACTCCATGTTTCTTAATATGTCTTCAGAAATGTCTATTCTCATTCATTCTCCTTCTTAGTTTTCTTTTATGTGATTATTTTGTGTTTATTTTTCCTATTCCCTGAGCTCTGTGTGCACATTTTGTTCTTTGGCTATCTAGCCATATTCTCCAATTTTTAGGAGATGTGCTCTATGACCTTGTATATAGTTTTAAAATTTTGCTGTTGATCTAGTCTGTCCAAATTTTCATATATTCACAGCACTGTCTACATAGTGTGTTTTATACATTTGGTGGTTGTTTTTTGCATTACATTTGTTTTATATTGCAAGAAGAAATGTCTTTATTTTCTTTTTGCAGTACCTTTGTATAATTCCTATGGTTATTCATTTTTGGCTATTGCTTAGTTTTTGATAAGGTGTATTTACTGGAGCTTCATGTGGTGAGAAGAATAAAAATTATGTTCTAGGCTATAAGAATCCCACTTAAGGAAGTGAGATAATGTGAGAGTGAGCAATTTATTTTAGCATTTACTTTTTCTAACAACATTTGACACTGCAGAATTAGTCACAATGCTGAGCTTTTCTTCTTCACTAGCTTGACAAACAGACTGTGTCTTGCAAACGTGGCTGGTTTGGTTTGAGACTTAGTGCTGCTTTGGTTCTAGGAAAATTATTGTCATCTTATTGTTCCAGAAAGGGGATGTTTGTTCTTACCTCTCAGTTTAGGCCAGTGATTATGAAGAACTGTTCTTTGGGGCAGTCTCTGAAATCTGCAACCATAGGCATCCTCTTTCTATGGCACCCCTCTTGGACCTTCAATGCATTGATTAGCCCTTCCTTGAATTTTTTATTCTAGGTTATAGATGTTGTGTGGCTAATCTTATGTGTAAAATTGACTGACAGTGAGGTTAAACATTATTTCTGGATGTGTCTGTGAAGATGCTTCTGGATAGATTAATATTTAAACTGAAAGACAGAGGAAGACAGATTGCCCTCCCCAATGTGCGTGGCCCTCATCCAATGCATTGAAGGACTAGAAGAAAAGGTTGAGTAAGAAAGAATTTTTTCTGTCTGTCATTGAGCTGGGACATTGATCTTCTCCTGCCTTTGAATTCTGTCTCGAACTAGAACTTACACCATGGGCTGTCTTGGTTCTCAGAGCTTCAGACTCAAGCAAGATAGTGCTATTGGCTCTTCTGGATCTCCAACTTGATGGCTGCAAATCTTGAGACTTCTTAGCCTCCATAATCATGTGAGCCAGTCAATTTCTTATAGTAAATCAATATCATTATTTATCTCTAGCTATATATCCAGAACCAATATGGTTCTGTTTCTCTGGAGAACCTAGACTAATACAGATGCCTCCAAAATTTGTCAAGAATGAGCTTAAGTTTCTATTTCTCAGTCTTCTTATTGCTGTTGGGTGATTTTGAAGAGGATAAAGGTAAAACCACCACCTTTAAAATTAGAATCTAAGATCACACCTCAGGCTACAAGAAAATCTTTTAAACATTTATGGTTGTGAATAAAAGTAATTTTAGCCTGTGGGTACTTAAAGGACAATAAATGTGTACCAATTTCATCTTACAGCCCAAGGATTAGTATGTACAGAACTTATATCAAAGATGACCTGAAAGCTACTGCCACCAAGGCTAGCTTTCTGACACCTGAGAGATTTATTCTAATAATTTACTAGAACAAACAGCTGGCAATACTATCCTTACAAAACAACATGGTATCTTTATTCTTGTTCTTATAACATAGACATTTACTTTTATCTTCATCTCTATGTCCTTATCCTGCAAGGGAAGGAGAATCTGATATTTACAGATCACCTATTATATTTTGGCATAAGTGATTTTGAGGCAAGTTCATATTTGCTTACAAAACCACTAACTGCACCTTAAGAATCTGGTATCCCAAAGAGAAATAGTGAAACCAATTGTACCATTTTGACAAGACTGCCAAATTCTACTTTTAACCATGGTAAAAATCAGTATACATAAAGGAATGAAAAAACATGCTTTTATGACCGCAATTTTGAAGGAATCATAGGAGTGGGTGCAAGTATTTGAACATAAATTCTTGATACTTGAATACACTGAAACCAGTCTAGAAGTAAGCTAACAACAATTTGTCTGCTCTTCATGTACTGGAAGATTCTGAAGATGCGACAGTGTGGTGGCAGCTCTGTCAGGAGGAGGAAGAAATGGATGACTATAGATCCTCGCCAAGTGTCTAAAAACAGTGTTCAGAATTCCACCCATCAACCTGAGGAGATGAATAACTGAGATCACATTATACCTATATTTCCTGAAGTGAAAACTGTCAACATTACTGTCACTGAGAATGTTCTGACTGAGCTGGAAGGAGATTTTTGGCACTTTGCAATCTGTTAGCCCATATTTCCACAGCTCTGGGGAAATGGCCTCAATGCTTCAAAACCCAATACTTGGATTGTCAGGGAGAAATCAGGGTCAGAAGTAGAATCATTGATCCAGTACTTTCAAAGTTCCAGAAGAAAGAAACAATATATGGTGTCAACAGAACTGACTGAGAAAGAAAGGGAGGGTATTGTTCAATATTCATTATTTGATGTCTATTTATTAACTGCTATTCCATGCACTATTCCAGATGCTGCAAATATAACAGTGAGAAAGCAAGCAAATCTCCTACCCTTAAGAGACTTACATTCATGCTTTGTGTATTTATGTGGTGATGGGGATAGGATAGATGATACGAACATATAGTATACAAGTAAAAAAAAAAAGTAATAAAATAAATGGAGCATAGAGAATGATTAGCAGGATGGTGGTTCTTTAGAAAGGGTAGTAGAGTGTCCCCTCTGAGGAGGTGTCATTTAAGGTCTGACATAAGCCGTGGTATACATGATGTGTATAAGTTGTTATAGATTGCAGTTGATCTTACCAGAGTGAATCAGGCAGTGATGGGCTAGGGAGCTGACACAGGCTATTATCGTTGAGGAGCTGAGTACTGAAGCAGTAATTTCTTTGATGTTACTTCAGTTTGATGCATGTTTTATACATGTACACAGAAAATTTAATGGCAGTGTTTTAAATAAGAACAAAGAATTTTGTGAACATTTTTTTTTTTTTCATGTATCAACTGTGGTTTTTACATGGAGAATTTAGTGTCCAAGTTTTATACCTGTACATAGAAATCAAACATTTTTCTCTGTGTCTTCCCCTAACGTACAAAACATTCACAAAACTAAAAATATTGGGTACTTGAGTTTACAAAGCACAATCATTGTCTCATTTAATCCTCACAATATGATGCTGGTGGGTAGATGTTATTATTACCTTTGTTTCTTATAGAGGAAACTTAGGCATACACGAGCACATTAAGCCAGCTCTTGAGCTGGGGGGATGATGCATGCACATCATTTGGCATTAAATTTGACCTTCTTTCCAGCAAACATGAAACTGTGTGTGGATACTACTTAAGTATTTTGAGAGAAGAAGCCTGCATTAAAACATGTTCAGGCTCTCTATAAAAGAGTCGTATAATGCAGACATGTAATACTGAAGCAACAAAATGTCTAAATGTTAGAACTGTTTTGATTCTGGTTTGGCAGTAAGTTTATTTTGTAGTGTAATGAGGCTTGACTTCAGATAGATAATGCCTTTGCTTGATACACTTTAGCAGAAGAACATTGCCGAGATCTTCATTTTAAGGTTTGTAATCTAAAGGAATAAACAAACTGCCTTAGTGCAAATACTTTGCAAAATATTAGTTATTGAATTGCCAGTACATTAAAAATACAATCTGTTTTAAAAATGGGAATATACACACACACACAAACACACAGACACACATATATACGTATGCAATATATATTTTTTTCTTTTCCCAGGAACTCAGAATGCCTCAGGAACTTTTCCTCAGACATTCTCAAAGCAATATGCCTTTGGGCTGAGATTAAGCATAGTACATTCATTAAAAAATGTTCAATTTTGTTGTTTCTAGGTAGTTCTGCCGCCAGGTATGGTGGAGAAGCCACCCAGGTTTAAATTCTTTTTTTTCTTGAGTGATTTTGTCCTTACACTTTCAGAAGTTTATTGAGCTGGTGCTTCTCCTCTGACTGACTTATCACAACATATTCTTGGGAGACTCTGGCATTATTAGTCTTAAGGTAAAAGTGACTGATAACAGCTTAAAGTATTTATTCCCCAGTGGACAATTATATTTTCATTAGTATCAACAAACAACTCAAACTGTAGAATTTCAGATACCACGAAAGGAAAATAGGAGGAACCTTTTGGAAATTATGAAAGGCAGTTTTATAATCTACTTATTTCTAAGGTCAGCTGCTTTTGAGCAATTGAAAATAGTACTTTCTGTAAACTGTCAGAAAAACTTAACTACTATTTTAATGATGAACAAAATAAAATGCATGTCTGCTGAGTTTTCTCACAGCCTTAGCTTTCTTCTCTACCTCATGGCCATGCAAGTTCTGACATGCACTGAAGTAATTAAATACCATGAAGCATCCTCCAATTTTGTTCATGCTCAGCCAAATTCATATCTTCTTCCACACCTCTCAGTAGGTGTGGAGCCAGAGCCTGAAGGAAGATCGCACACATTAGTCCCTCCAAAAATGATGAGCTAGTCATCATCCAAGTAACGTTTCTTCCGGAGCAGGGCCATTTCCGTAGTCACAGTGTGTGTGGGGACTTCTCCCTGAAAATTCTGTGCTAGTGAACTTTGGTTAAAATAAACATCAAAGGAAACCTTAGAAAAAAGAAGGAAGAATAATATGAATAATAACAACAGGAGGCATGATTGTTAAGCATTTTATTCCTGCTATCTCACATAGTCCTCGCAATGAACTATGAGGCTGATATTGTTATACCTACAGTAGTCCCATCTTATCCATGGGGGATACGTTCCAAGATGCCCAGTGGATGCCTGAAACCTTGGATAGTACAGAATCCTAAATATGCTGTGGTTTTTCTTACATGTACACACCTATTATAAGTTTAATTTATAAATTAGGCATAGTAAGAGACTACCCACAACTAATAATAAAATAGAACAACTATAACAAAATAATAAAAGTTATATGAAGTGGTCTCTTTATCTCAATATCTTACTGTATTGTATTCACTCTTCTTCTTGTACTGATGTGAGATGGTAAAATGCCTGTGTGATGAAATGAAGTGAGATGAATGATGTAGACACTGTGATGTTGTGTTAGGCTGCTACATTTATTTATTTATTTATTTATTTATTTATTTAGAGATGGAGTCTGGCTCTGTCCTCCAGGCTGGAGTGCCATGGCACAATCTCTGCTCACTGCAGCCTCTGTCTCCCGAATTCAAGCGATTCTCCTGCCTCAGCCTCCAGAGTAGCTGGGACTACAGGAGCACCACCATGCCCGGCTAATTTTTGTATTTTTAGTAGAGACAGGATTTCACCATGTTGGCCAGGCTGGTCTTGAACTCCTGACCTCAAGTAGTCTTCCCACCTTGGCCTTCCAGAGTTCTGGGATTACAGGCATGAGTCACCATGCCTGGCTTATTTATTTATTTATGTTTACTTTAGAGACAGGGTCCTGCTCTGTCGCTCAGGCTGGAGTGCAGTGGCACAATCACAGCTCACTGCAGCCTCCCCCTCCTGGGCTCAAGCAGTTCTTCCGCTTCAGCTTCTCAGAGTAGCTGGGCCTAGAGGTGCATGCCACCATGTCCGGCTAGGCTACTACTGACATTTTGACAATAGTCAGAAGGAGGATCATCTGCTTTAGGTGATCCTGGATCATTGAGTGAGGAAGTCTCTGGTTGGATGTCAGGAGCAGATGACATAGATGACTAACAGGCAGATAGCACAGACAGCATGGGTACATCAAACAAGGAATGGTGCCTGTCCCAGGAAGGCAGAGTGGATAATGTGAAATGTCATCACCCTACTCAGAATGGTGTGCAATTTCAAACTTATGAACTGCTTGCTGCTGGAATTTTTTATTTAATAGTTTGGACCACGATGGACCCTGAGTAACTGAAACTACAGAGAGCAAAACTGCTAACAAGGAGGGACTACTGTATACCTATTTTACACATGGGGAAATGGAGGCACAGTGTAATTATGTGACTTGCCCCAGATTACATACACATTCTATTGTTTGAGCTTGTTTTTTGATCCTTATGAAAATGTAAATGCCCATTAGGGAGTAAATACTTTAAGCTGTTATCAGTCATTATTTCCTTAGTACTAATGAAGGTCAGAATGTGTCTGGAGAATATGTTGTGATAAGTCAGGCAGAGGAGAGGAAGCCCCAGCTCAATAGGCATCAGGGAGTGACATTTAAACTTACATGCAGCTGACTCCAACATCCGTTTGTTAGTCTCTCATGTATGCTGAGGACATGAGCGTCAGTGGAAGGAGATGGGAGTATTTATGTCAGGCCTTCCCAAGTGGGTGTTTGTTCCCTAGACCCCAGGTATGGTGTTTTATTCCTGTTGCTACCTTAAAGTAGTTTCTTAATGAAGGCAATACCCTGAGGATGGAGATGAGGATACAAATAATAATAACAGTGATTGTTTTTTTTCCTGCCCCTTACCTTGTATTTCCTTAGCATTTTCATCAAATATTTTGGTTGGTACTTGTCCTGATACATACTCACTTATCACCAGACTGTAAGTTCCTTGAAGGCAAGGACCATGATTTTATTTCCTTTTTTTCCTTTCTTCTTCTTATTTTATCCCCTCCCTACTTACCTTTGTTGTTTTCTTCCATTCTTCCTTCCTTTTTCCTACTAGGGAGGCCTATAAGAATCTATGTCGGAACTCAACCGCAGAGCCAGTGGGTTTTTAGTAGCAATAGTGAACCCAAAGCTCACTGGGTTACACTGCAGCCTTTTGTTCTTTATGTTTCTTTAAAAGTTCTGTTGGATAATGGTTTTTCATATGGTTAATGTGCCACCTGCTGACCTCTCCTGTGGACTTTTGCCTTGAATATTTTAGTCTTTTACTATGATTGGAGTATCATTTGATAAAATTGGAATTATTTGTTTTCTTATATTGGATATGTAAGATTTGTGTACTTTAATGTGCATTGAAGTTTAATATTGTGGAAGAACATGACTCAGAATATCCCTGGTGCCAAGTCACAGAGATAGTTTTGACCAGAAGAGAGCTTTCAGGGGTTGATTGGTGGGTGATGCCTGTTAATGATAGGAAAGGCCCATGGAGGAAGATGAGATCACCAGCTGAGTGTTATGACTGCAGACATCTCCAAATTATTCCTCTTGATAATGGTCCCTAATGCTCATAGATAGAAAGATGTTGTTATGGTGATGGGATAATGATACTGCAATATGCTGATGAGTCCAACTTGTAAATACTTCTGTGAAAGCCTAGTGCTGTGAGAAGGGTGAGAGATGAAGAATTATCTAGTCCTATGACTCTAGTGGAATATTGACCACATTTTCCTGATAACTACAAGGAAGACAAAAGTACTTGGGTTCAGATGTGGTGGGAGAGAGGTCTCATGGTTCCACCGATACTTACATAATAATTCATTTATGAATGAGATTACAATATAGGATGATTTGTACTTTGTTAAAGGATAAGCAAAGGTTCAATATACACCCATAGAATGGGCCTCGTGCACCTGCGGATGGATTTAGAAAGACTTCAGGAAGAAATGATGTTTTAGATTAGTTCTGAGCATAATGTAGGAATTTGCCAGGTGAAGGAGGAAGAATGGGGCTGGGAAAGATGTAACAGGCTTTGAAAGGGAGTTATAGAGAGTTTAAAATAGTCCTGAGAATCAAGTAATAACGAAGAATGAAAAGAGTCCTAGATTTAGCAACAAAGAGTTTGTAATGATCTTGGGAAGGTGTTCTCATCTTTGGAATTAAGGAAGGAAAGATAGATGATAACGTATGAGGACTACATAGCCAATGAGAAAGTGGAGATTAAATTTTGGAAGGTTTACCTATGAAATGGATGATAGTGTTGGGGTGGTGATGTTTTTAAGGGAGCTTAAAATTTTGGAGTTATGCTTTTTATTGAAGTATTACGTATATGCAGTAAATGAACAGAAGTATGATGAATTTTCTCAAAGTAACCATTCTCCAGACCAAGACATGGAAGGTTTAGCTCTTCCGAGGCCTCCCTCATACTCCCTTTCAATCATTTCCCAGTTCCCAAAGGTAGCTACTCTTCTATCACCATAGACTGGTTTTCCTGCTTTTGGATTTTATGTAAATTGAGTCACACAGCATGTGCTTTTTGTTTCTGGTATTTTTAATCAATATCCTATCTATGAGATTCATCCATACTGTCAGATAGAGTCATATTTTGGTCTTTTATGTTGCTGTCTAATGTTCTATTTTATTATTATTTCACACTTTCTAATCTACTGTTGATGAACATTTAGGCTTTTTCCATTTTTGTTTGCTATGAAAAAATAATGTTGCCTTGCAAATTATACATATCTTTTGTTATATGATAGTATGTGTTTCTGCTGGACATATAGGCAGGGGTGTAATTGCTGGTTAAGAAGAGATGAGTGTATTCACCTGCAGTAGAAACAGTCAATTGGCTTTCCATAGTGGTTGTACCAATTTTTAACTCCCACTAGTAATATATGTTTCGTTTTCTCCACATCCTCACCAACGTTTGCATAGTCCTCTCCCACCTTATTTTGGCTGTCCTGGTGGGTATGTGGTGATATGTCATTATAGGTTTACTTGTATATCTCTGATGGATAATCATATAGGACACCTTTTTAGAAGCTTTTTGACCATTTAGATATCCTCTTTTATAAACTGAATCTTCAAGTCTTCTGCCTAAATTTAAAAGTTAGATCATCTTTCTGCCTTTCAAAATTGTTTCGTAGATATCTTTTTTTACAATAAGAAATATTTGACTGCAGGCAACTGTTTCAAAGACTCAAGTAATAATGGGAACTAACATAGATTGTCAGGTACTCTTCTTAATATTTAATACACATTAATTTACTTAATCTGCACAAGTCAACTCTGAGATAGAGACTGTTGCCATCTTCTCTCTTTTAAAGGTGGGAAAATTGAGGAATAGATATATTCCAATTCATGTGCCCAAGATCACATTAATAGTAAAGATCAGAGCTGGGATGTGGATGTAGACAGTCTCCTCCTGGAGCCCTTGTGTTTAACTGCTATGCCACTGTGCACTAGGATGCAATGGATGGAGCAAGCATCCTTAGAAAGAATGCTTGGGATCCAGAGCACAGATGGGAAAGTTAGATAGGAGGAGAGACATGCCTAGGAGGTTAAGAGGAAAACTGAGAACAGGTGTGGAAATTCCATGGATGGAGGGTGACAGGAAGCTGAGTGAATTCTCACTGGAGAGTTTTTATTCTCTTTAATCAAGCAGGAGGCAACATCCTGTGTGAAAGTAAAGAGGTGGTGAGAATTTAAGAAGAATGGAAAAGATTTAGATGGACGCTTTGGAAAATGGAATACTGACCCACTGGAAGGCAGGGAAGGATTCCCGGGCACACATGAATACTAATTTCAGATTAGAGACTACAAATCTACTGTAGGACCAATCTTTGTGCTTGTTTGATTGACACCAGCAGAGGTTAGTACCCTACCCTCCATCCCAAGAAAATGCTTTTAATGATTCAGGGTTAGATTTTTTTGCTTTCAGTTGTATTGTGTGGACTTGACGTTCAGGGGAATTTGGACTATTTGGAATAGGGCCCAGGAGACAGTAGATATGGGGATTGGGCTGGAGAGAGATTGGCATGCAGACTGGAGCAGCGATGGGGAAAGACGAAGGGTCCAGTGACTTCCAATCTACATAAGGTCTGAATATCCATGGTAAATGAGTGAGAGGGCTGGGAGGATAGGAAATGGTGATTGGAGATAGGATGTTTGAAATTGTTCTTTCTCTTGTACAGCAGTCTTGATAAGGCACAGAGAGTGATCGTGGAAGTCCATGACTGAAGTGAGGATGGGTGGCGTGAAGATGAAGCTCATTGAAACTGAGGAGGTCAGGAAAGAATTGAGAGGCCAGGTTGTTAAGTGGGTTGTCCATGGGGAAACTGAAGACACACTGAATATTGGGAGACATTGGGGATGGAGGGGAAGATGAGTCCAAGTCTTAAATAAATGTGGGAATTGGCTGCGAGTTTTACGGGTGACTGTGAAAAGAGAGGACAAGAGATGAAAGAAGAGAAGTGAATGCTGCAGCCAAATGACAAAATGCAAAAGAACAGGGTTTAAAAATGAGGGTGGTAGAATAAAGCTTGAGAAGAAGTATAATATTTAACTCTTGGAGCTTGGTTAGCACAATTTCTGGCATATCGAAAGCCGCCACCAAACGTTTGTAGAAGTAAATTCAGAAGAAAGAGTAGGAAGAAGGAAACTGGAAATGATCTGAGGAGAAGAAAGAAGAAAGTCAGAATGGAGGAAAGGCCAGATAAGTGGCAGACTAATTTCGAGAACAGATGCATGGGCAGTCTATTCATTGATAATTTCCTCCTTATTCTGTTTTATTACTTTTCAGTGCTTTTAAAACAGATCAGAGAGTTCTAAGGCATTCCCTTCACATCACCTCACAGTAAACTTCAAAATAAAACGTGTCTTATCACATCTTCCAAATTTGGGGCTTAATCTTACTAAAGACACAGCACTGGCTGCGACCACACAACAACTAATGCATAATGCAT
Source organism: Hylobates moloch (assembly GCF_009828535.3). Lineage (NCBI taxonomy): Eukaryota > Metazoa > Chordata > Mammalia > Primates > Hylobatidae > Hylobates > Hylobates moloch. The sequence goes on along the minus strand of NW_026652285.1, from coordinate 52,451,435 downwards.
CAGGCACAGTTCTGAGTGCTTTACAGTTAAAAAAAAAATATATATATATAATTTATATTTATATATAATATATATATTTATATAAATAAATATATATAAAATATAATATATAAATATATAAAAAATATATATGAATATATAATATACATATATTTTTAAGAGACAGGGTCTTGCTCTGTCACCCAGGGTGGAATGCAGTGGCGAGACCATAGATCACTGTAACCTAAAACTTCCGGGCTCAAGCAGTCCTCCTGCCTAGGACTACAGGTGTGCTACCATGCCTGGCTAATTTTAAAAATTTTCTGTGAAGTCTTGACTAGGCTAGTCCTAATCTCTTGGCCTTAAGTGATCCTCCTGACCGGGCCTCCCAAAGTGCTAGGATTATATGTCTGAACTGCCGCACTCAGCCAGCTTCTTAATCCGTTAAAAAATCCCCTCAAGAATGATTTTAGCCATTCAGTTCAGGAATTGATGTGATAAAATTGAAGGAAATACAGTTCCCTGTTGATCATAGGTCCTCAGCTCTTTTCAACACACTCTCATATCAAGATTTCGATAGCAAATTCAGAGACATAAGTCAAAACTCGCTAGCACTGTATTTACTATATTTCAAATAGGTTCCCACAAAGGTTTTTGTATGACCAGTGGTGCCCTTTTCAGTGACTTCCTGGTCACTTGTACGACCACCCATTTCAATCTCACTCCAGAAAGCTGTGATGTTGATGAGGAAGATTGATGTTACTATAGGAGTGACTTTGAATTTTGTCTAATTTATAACAAAGAAAATTAACTATGTGTCAATTTTGGTGCTTTTACTCTTATTAGGAACATCTCTCCACACAGTCACCACCCTGCCGCCAAACCAATTGGAATTCATCCACGAGTCTGTTACATGTTGGGGCTGTGTTAAGAGTGTCTGCCTTAGGTCATTGATAACACAATACTTCTGTTTGCAGATAACTCCTCAGATCTTTTTTTCTAAAAAGGACAGAGATTTAGCTGGCAGATAAAAACACTATTCTCTTGTCCTTTGAGGCTTTCTGCTACAGCACATTCACTTTTGTTCTCTCTCCATAAAAGTAATTAAATCCGTGGCAGATGAAGTTACTATGTGGCAAGATTCATGGCAAATGGAAATTCTTCCTTTTCCCGTGAACATAAACTCCTTTCTTCCAGCCTCATCCTTCTTAGGCTCCAAAAGCTAGGCCGTTTTCATTGCTTGGCACTGCTTCCTCAGACATCTTTGCACTTGCCAGGAAGGTTTACCTGTTTCTGGCTTCATATCAGATCACAGTAGGAGGCTTTAACCAGGGCCCTGGAGCTGTGGGGTGGAGCGAAGTGAAGAATGGGGATTTGGGGAAGTAAAACGCTTACTTTACTCTTTACCTCTGATGAGGACTCTGTGTGCAGCTTCTCCCAGTGGTAAGCCTTCTCCTCAATCAGGACTCTGGGCAGGACTCTCCCCTCTCCTTTGTCCTAACCAAACAGTGACTTAATCGGGGATGTTAATGTAAACATGGGTATTCTTATTTCATTTCAGCATTGGAGGTGTCTCTTGGCAACACAGCGTCCTGGCGCCCTGATGAACTGGAAGAGCAATGTTTATAAACCATTCTTTCCTCAAGACTTGCATAATGGAGCAGAGATTTTCTCTTATCAGTTGACAAAGTAGACTGCCCTTTCAATTCCTTGGCCTTTTGAATGATTTGCATTTGGGAATGGAATATTTTTCCAGAACCAGAAATCAACAAAATCAACCAACCTACCTTTCTTTCTTTCTTTCTTTCTTTCTTTCTTTCTTTCTTTCTTTCTTTCTTTCTTTCTTTCTTTCTTTCTTTCTTTCTCTTTCTTTCTTTCTCTCTTTCCTTTTTTTCTTTTCTTTCTTTCTCTCTTTTTTCTGTTTTTCCTTCCTTCCTTCCTTCCTTCCTTCCTTCCTTCCTTCCTTCCTTCCTTCCTTCCTTCCCTCCTTCTTTCCTCCTTCTCTCCCTCCTTCTCTCTCTCTTTCTTTCTTTCTTTCTCTCTCATCAGTAGAATCCTTTCAGTGAAATATTTGGTAAGATATCAATATATTTAACTGCTCAAAACTGAATGGCTGTAATTGAAGTGAGGCGAGGGGTCTGAAAGCTACCCACTGGAAATGCCTGTGCCAGACCGGGTATGGTGGTTCCTGCCTGTAATCCCAGGACTTTGGGAGGCCGAAGCAGGCGAATCACGAGGTCAGGAGTTCGAGACCAGCCTGGCCAACATGGTGAAACCCCGTCTCTACTAAAAATACAAAAAATTAGCTGGTGTAGTGGTGGGTGCCTGCAATCGGGAGGCTGAGGCAGGAGAATCGCTTGAACCTGGGAGGTGGAGGTTTCAGGGAGTTGAGATCATGCCATGCACTCCAGCCTTGCGACAGAGTGAGATTCCATCTCAAAAAAAAAAAAAAGAAAGAAAGAAAGAAAAGAAAGAAATGCCTGTACCATCCCCTTCCGGCCATGTGGTCCGTAATACGTAGATATTGAACCCCGTGACTTAGTGGGAATATGGCTCAGGATCACTCTTCTCATCTTTCCTGGCTATTTGTATAAGGTGTACAACATAATGGTCTCAGCAGGGGTGTCATTGTAGTTATCCCCTAGTAGCTCCTGCAGACTCCTGCTCACCTTTAAAGTACAAATACATAAAATGCTTGTCTTTAGATTTGGGAACAAGGTAACTCAGTCCTCTACCAAAGTGTGAGAACTGCTGAAAATGAGTCTTTACCTTAAAGTAGTTTGACGTTACAGCTCCTGGAGATAATGCCCCAGACAGCAGAAACACATTTTTGTTCAACGCAGATATTTATTATATGTCAACTATGTGTTTATCATTGTATCAGGAATTCCTAGGTCCACAGAGTTATTTGGCACACTCTTCTCAAGAACCACATTCCTAAAATACTTTCATATCATGGCTAAGTTAGCAAAGGGAATCTGAAATATTAAGAAAAGTATACAAAGAAAAATAAAAGTCACACATTCTCTCACCAATCAGTAATAATTATTATTTCTTCCTAGTCTTATACAAGATAGATTCCTAGTGATAGAATTCCTGGTCAGGAGGCATTTGAAGGAGGCATTTGGGAATACTGGGTGCCTTTTAAATCTATCACCAGGGAATCTACTTTCTTTTTTTTTGAGACGGAGTCTCACTGTCGCCCAGGCTGGAGTGCAGTGGCGCGATCTCGGCTGGGGTTCACGCCATTCTCCTGCCTCAGCCTCCCGCGTAGCTGGGATTACAAGCGCCCGCCACCTCGCCCGGCTAATTTTTTGTATTTTTAGTAGAGACGAGGTTTCACCGTGTTAGCCAGGATGGTCTCGATCTCCTGACCTCGTGATCCGCCCGCCTCGGCCTCCCAAAGTGCTGGGATTACAGGCGTGAGCCACCGCGCCCGGCCCCCAGGGAATCTACTTTCTCTCTTAACACACAGGATGTAATACCAGTTAACATCCATGAATACTTCAAGTCAGTTCTCTGGGCTTCTCTACAAGTTTAGTCTTTTCTGTTCAACTAATTTTTATGGCAACCATTTTAATTGTCCTATTCATCACAGCAATCATGAGCTCTCTCTTTAGGTTATATTTTCTATCATAATTGCATGAAATCTATATATGCTATAAGTAGCATATGCATATCCATGTTTATGCATACACATACTCAGAGTACAGACAAGAAGTTCACCTAAATTATTTCTCAGCCAATGCACTGCAGAAATCAGACAGATTTCCCCAATGACTTGCTTTGAGTGCTCAAGAAGAAAAGTAGAATATGTATGTGTGTGTGTGTGTGTGTGTGTGTGTATATATATATATGCTTTATACGTACATTGATGAAATACCCTTTGCACAGCTTATGCATGTACTCAATATATTCTTTAAAACGAATGCCAACTTCCTGACAAAAAAATGAATTGGCTGTCTCAGCTTCTGATTCTTTATCAAATTCTGAGAAACTCACTTTACCTCTCCATAGCTCAGTTCCCGCTACTGGTTTCAAGTGCATTCTAACTGCCCTGAATATAAATCCCAGATTTTCCTCACTGAGGGCAAAGCTCTGGGGTAGGAGTGAACTGCATGTGTAATTGAATCTCTGGTTCAATGAGAAGATTTGTAAGGAGCTTTGCTACCTGTGCACGTCATACTTGGCTCACAGAAATGTGTTGCGAATTTATGTTATAGCTGTAGATGCCCATGAAACAGAGTAGAAGGTTGAGATTAAAATTTAGTTTTCCTCCATTTTCACAGTGGTTTAAGTATTTCTGTGTTGAAGGACACACAGCCCCACAACCAGTGTAACATTTGGCCATTTATTCTGTTTTTTCCTAACTACTAACCATTCTTTCTCCTCTTGCTGCTTCTCCTACTCCTCCTCTTCTTCCTCCTGCTCCTCCTCTTTTGCCTTCTGTTTTTTCTCCCCCTCCTCCTCCTTCTGGAGATCTAGAGTTGCACTGAGCTACCTGAATTTTCTCTAGGTTTGCTTTCGATATTAGTAATAAGGATATCTAAAGCAGCCTTGTCTCAGTCATTACACTAAAGACAAATGTTAGATTTCTTAGAAGCTCTTCTATTCTCGAAGTGAAGAGGAGATCCGCTGACAGTTTCATCTTTACAGGTGAACAATTGTTAGGGTAAATCCTTGCATCTGATTCTTTTCACTGATCTCCAGAGACTGTTCTCTTTGTGGAATTTTGGTTTTACCATTTCTTTATATGAGTGTATTCAATTTCCCCAAGCTCCTCCTCTTTTATATTTTTAACAGCAAAGTATCAAATTCCAGTCAATGATTGCCTTTTCAGGTGTATATGGAGAACTTGCATCTACATAGGGTGAAGGGTAACTTTGCTTTACAGACATTTCATACTTATAGAATCTGTCTAGATATTTTTCATCTCCGTATCTCTGTTGCCAAGATTAAACCTTATTCACCATGCTGGAAATAGATAAATAACAGAGCTGGTTTTTAAAAATCTTCAAAATTATTTAATTCGATATAGATTGGGAAAATTTGGAGAGACAGAGATAAGAAGTGAAAAACTCCAATAGATATTATCTGTAGCTTTCTCAGACTGATAGACACATAATTTATGTTTACAACACAATTCAGCATAAAATACTAGATGCTATCATGAGATGAGCTAAAAAATGTACAAGCAGAATGAAAGCTCACAAGAAAAATGCACATGTGAAAATTATTATGTTGATAGTTTAATTATGGTCTGTTGCACTTTATTAAAGGCTCTATCTGGTGATATGAATGTGGAATTTCTTTGCTGAGTTTTCTGTTTACTTCAGTAGGCTGGAAGGAACATAAGCATGAGATATAATCTTTTATGCCTTTCTTCGATAGTTAGCAGATTTGTTCTTCTGCTTTGCCAAGGAGGAACTAAAGGATTATCAGTAGAGTAATAATGTAGGAGCTGCAGGACTCTGTGGTGGCCACAATCTGGTTCCATTGAGTCTCTTAAATGTTTCTGAGTTGAGTCAATTCCGTCATCACTTGTTGAGACCTGCTATGAACAATGGCTAGAATTGGACTTGAGAAGAATCAAAGTTAAGTGAGATCAGATCCTTGTCATCAGGAAACTCACAATTTAATGTAGAAAAGTAATACACATCAAACTGCTTCTTGGGCTTGGTAACAGGTATCAAAAATGTACAAAGGAAATACCGGAGAAGGGGTGGTTGAAGATGGAGAAAGCAGTTTTTTGTTGAGGGAAAATATCATTTTAATAGTACTTGATCTTCTTCAGTTTAAAACACAGTAAGTCCTCACCTAATGTCAATGGTTCTTGGAAACTGCAATTTTAAGTAAAACCAAGTATAATAAACCAATTTTTTTCCTCATCAACGTTACAACAAAGGGCCTTGAAGGAAACAATGTTATTTGAGGATCTGCTGTATATTATATGGCGTCAAGTTACAGCTTTCAAGAACCTATCAATGACATTGAGTACTTATTGTACTTTCACAAGCTTTTGAGACAAATTGGGTTTGTAGTATAGCTTGAAATAATCATGTGGCATCTTCCTTTAAAGGTGAGAAATGCCACTGATTTTGACTTTGGAGTGGAAAATTTGGGATAAGAGATAGGAATCTTTAGCTAGAGGATAAGCAATCTGAGGCTGACCTGTGTAATGTAGGGCACGTGGGCCAGTGCCTTCATCTCTGTGGCACTGGCTGCTTCCGTTTCCTGTCCCGTCAGCAAGAAGTCGGGAATTGCTTCAGAGGCACAGCAGAACTAATTTGGAAAATCTGACAATTATCCAAACTGTCTTTTCAATATGGGCTGAGATGAAGACCTTGTATTTATCTTAACAAAACTGAAACTGCATTTCAAATTCTATGTTGCATGGAGGCTCGCTCAATACACACCTAAACAAATAAAGGAAGGGAGATTTTCAGATCCCCACACCCGACCCACCACCATTTTTTGTTTTGTTTTGTTTTCTTTACTTTTGATATCCTCTACCAAGGCCTTTTCTTGTTAATTTTGCCAGCTAGTTTCTACTTAAAGCTGACTTCCACGGAGATGTGTGTATTTGCGGGTCGGCTTCATCAAACATTCATTGTTCAATACTGTGACAGCTGGTAGCAGGCATACACACTCTTTCCTTGTTTGGTTTTCTGATAAAACCTGTCAAGTGCTAGTTGACTATAACTGAATTTGTCACCCTCTCAGCAAGGTTATACCTCTTCTTACTATGAAATAAAACAATAAAACAACATTTCTAACCCCTCTCTGCCAAACCCTCACAATTTGACAAGGAAATGCATGAAGAACAGGTTTTAACCAGACTAACACCCACAAGGTTCATTGTTGATGAAAAATTCTCACGCATCTAAAAATGTAAGGATCACTCTTGTGAGCACTTGCTCAGGAGACAATGGGAGATGTTGAGAAGGTTATAGCAAAAAGGTACTGGGCTTGTGTGCTGTTCAAACTGAGCATCGGAAATCTGTCAATTCGGGCAACAAATCATCCCAACGAGATGTTTGGTGCCCTGCAGGCCTTCTCTGTGAAAATCTTCAACTTCTCAAACTAGTTTATTGACATGGTAAGGGCAGGTGCTTAGAGGAAAACTCACAAAGTCTGTCTCCTATAGGATGTGCAGTTTCTAAGGAGGAGAGACTATAATAAAGTTGGAGTTTGAATTTCACTTTTAGATGGAAAAAGAGATGAAATGTTTCACTGGGCAAAGTCATCCTTAAGCAGCTACTAGGCAGACCTATATGAGGGTTCTGTCTGCCTCATATAGAAACAACATCATCTTCAGCCAGCTAAAAATGTAAGGATTTTCTCAATGTTTCTGTTATTTCCTGTCTTCCTTCTTTCTTTCTTCTCTTCTTTAGCTTCCTTTTTTTTTTATTCTAGAAAACAGAAAAACAAACAGCTGCCACACTTATACTAAAGGACTATTAATATCAGATGAGTTGATTTGGCAAAGAAAGTTTTAAATTGTAAAGATCTATTCAATTTTTTAAGTTGACTATTATTATTTATGATTAGTCCGGGAAGAAAATGTCTTAGTGTGTTTAGGTTGCTATAATAAAATGTCATAAACTAGGGGGCTTATAAACAGCAGAAATTGACTTCTCACAGTACTGGAGGCTGGGAAGACCAAAATCAAAGTGCCAGAAGACTTAGTGTCTAGTAAAGGCCCTACTTCCTGTTTCATTGTTGGCCTTCCTTTCACTGTCACTTCATATGGTGGAAGTGGGGAATAAAAGATCTCTGGTTCTTCTTTTATTTTATTATTATTTATATTTTGAGACAAAGTCTCTCTCTGTTGCCCAGGCTGGAGTGCAGTGGCATGACCTCGGCTCGCTGCAACCTCTGCCTCCCTAGTTCAAGTAGTTCTCATGCCTCAACCGCCCAAGTAGCTGGGATCACAGGTGTGCACCACCGTGCCTGGCTGATTTTTGTATTTTTAGTAGAGACGGGATTTCGCCATGTTGTCCAGCCTGTTCTTGAACTCCTGACATCAAGTGATCCACCCACCTCAGCCTCCCAAAGTGCTGGGTTTACAGGCATGAACCACTGCACCTAGCCATCTGGTGCTTCTTTTATAAGGATACTGATCCCATTCACGAGGAGGGCTCTGCACTCATGACCTAATCACCTCCAAAAGCCTCCACCTGCTAATACTATCACCTTAGGAGTTAGAATTTCAACATATGAATTTTGGGAGAACATAAACCTTCAATCCATCTCACTAAGTATTAGTCATAGAAAAAAATGGTTCAGAGGTGGTTTCATTTTTAACATGGAGACTGGTCTGGAGAAAGGCTGAACACAAAGTATGAAATTATTTTATGGTAATGATACAAAGAGTAATAAGAACAATTACTGTTTTAGGATGGCAACAATATCTGCAGATAAAAGCAAACCCAAATATCTCGGGAACCTAACACCATGGAAGCTCATCTCTTGCTGATGTGGCTGGGTTTGAGATGGTTGCACTCCATCCATCCTTTAGAAATGGAGGCTGATCCATCCTCAGTGCAAAGCTCTGCGATCATCTTAGATGTCTGCCTTCAGCTGATAGATTGTTGAGGAGAGAGTGTGGAGGAAGTTATGGAAGTTTATATGGCCCATAACTGGAAATGATGAGCCTTACTACTATGTATACTCCATCAGCCAGAACAGTCCGTCGTATGTTTACATGCAATAGCAGTGGAGGCTGGGATATAGAGTCCAGCATCAGGCCCAAGAGAAAGGGGAAACAGGTTTAGTGTTTAGCTAACCCGTCTCTGTCATCCCTAGTTACTCATTCTTTCTCTTTTTCAGATTGAATAATTTTCTTTGAATTTCCTTTGTTCTATTTTTAAGTTCCCTGACTCTTCCCTCCCTCCATTCTGCTTTAAGCCCATTCAATATGTTTTAAATTTCAGATTTGGTTTTTTTTTTCAGTTGTAGAGTTTACTTTTTTTTTTTACAGTTTCTATTTCTTTGCTAATGATTTCTATTTCTTCATTTATTATGAACATATTTTTCGTTACATACTTGAGCATACTAAAAATACTTGTTTATATGTTGTTTAAAATCATTGTCAGTCCAACATCTGGAACATATCTGGATTGATCTTTGTTGACTGTACTTCCGCTTGAGAAGAGGTCTTATTTTCCTGGTTATTCATATATTAATTTTTGTATCATATCCTGTTCATTGAAAAGGTTAGGTTGTAGACTCTCTGGTTTCCATTATTTCTCTTAAGAGTGAACTTTTGTTTGATCAGACTATTAACTTGTTTGAACTCACACTGTAAACACTGTTTTGCAGAAAGTTCAAATGTCAGTACAGTTATTTTATCCTCACCTGGGCTCTTTGAGTCCATTGCGCACATACATGGTTAAAGACTTAGTCAAAGATTTGGGCAGGAGTTTTACAAAGAATTTGGAGCTTCACACCTCTCACTTTTCTAGTACACCTCTCACTTTCTACTGGCTGTCATTGCTTTGAACTCTGTCCTCTAGTTCTTTTGGCCAGAAAAAAAGTTGCAAGTCTTTCAAGTGTTAACTTCTTTCAGAAGCTGCTTGCTTGTTCACTCTTCAGTGCCTTTAGGTAGTTGGATTCCATATTTTGTTCAGAGTTTATAGTTCTTATTTGGGTGTGGGAGCAGTTGGGTGTCAGGCTTGGGGGAACTTAGTCATGCTCAAAGTGGAATTCCACACTAGTCATTCTAATGACTCATACTAACTTACTTATTATAGCTAGAGCTTCAGGGGTCAACATTTTGTATGCTGAAAAGTATTTTGCTTCATCTGGACCTGAATTGTCAAACCATTCTTAACTGGTCAATTTTTTTTTTTCAGTTTCTTAAATCAATCTATCTATCTATCTATCTATCTATCTATCTATCTATCTATCTATCATCTATCTTATCTATCTATCTATCTATCTATCTATCTATCTATCTATCTATCTATCTATCTATCATCTATCTATCTATCTATCTATTTATTTGAGGCAGGACCTTGCTCTGTTGCTCAGGCTGAAATGCAGTGGTGAGATCACAGCTCATTGCAGTCTTAACGTTCTTGACACAGGCAATCCTCCCACCTGTCTCCCAAGTAGCTGGGATTATAGGCACACGCCTCCACACTCTAATTTTTTAATTTTTTTGTAGAGACAGGGTCTCACTATGTTGCCCAGACTGGTCTCAAACTCCTGGGCTTCAGTGATCCTTCCGCCTCAGCCTTCTGAAGTGTTGAGATTACAGGTGTGAGTCACTGTGCCCCATGAAATGTCTCCTTTTATTCTCACTACTCTACTGTTTTTTATTCCAATAATGTACTATAAATAATTGAAAATATAAATAATACTGTAGAAATTGTTTCACAGAGGCCTTTCTCACAAACTGTTTTTCCCATCTGAAATATGTTTAGATATTATGTAATTTTTTTAAAGTTGAAAACATCTGTCTTCTCTTGTAGCAAATTCTCTTTGATTGTTGACTCAATAGCCATTCTGCAAATTGAGGAATTTTGTTCCTTTCATTTTACTTAAGTTGTTTATATGTAAAAGGGTATATTTAGTGGTCCCTTAAAGGAACAGATTCAGGATATGCCATTTTTCAATTTAAAAAGTTTTTCTTAGCATTACAGCAAGTTTTAGAGGGCATAGTCTCTTCAGGGTTTGCTTTTTTATTTGTATTTTTTTAAGCATTAGAAACATTTATGGTACAATTAAGTTTGCATAGACATTACTTTGTGAATCCCAAAGAATAATAGTCATTTGGAAACCAGGTTCCTCTACTGAGTCAGCTAATATTAATTGCAACTGGGGCAAGAGGCTCAGAATTTGTAAAAAGGAAAATGTGTCAAACACTATTATTTCCTTTTACAGTCATTTTATTAGCCACCAATGGACTCTTCCTTCCTGGGCTGCTTGCCCTACATAGAGACTGAATTATTTACAAAAAGTTGACTGCAAAAACTGCATATGTAGTTTTCAAGCAGGTGCTTTTTAAACCTTTAAGATGCCTACTCTTTTTGATTGCTTTCACAAATTAGGTAGAAGACACATATATTAGATTCAGTTTAATCATTGTAGCATTAATCTGGTTGGAGAAAAAAAAGTATGCATCCTTTTATATTTAGGAAGCCTTCAGTTTTCTAACCCTTCCTCTGCAGACTTCCTAGAGTTATTCTTTAAACATTCTTTCTCCTTCACTTCACTACACATTGGCTCTTCAGTCCACTGGAAGCCGACTTCTTCACTTTATGTGATTTAGAACTTGTAGGTTCACAATGCCCTCCTAATTGACATGACATTTTCCTAATTCCTTAGAAGCATTTGTTGCTATAGTTGATCCTCATTATTGACAGAATTCGTATTTGAAAATTTGTTTACTCACTGAAATTCACTTGTAACCCCAAAATAATACTTGTGGCACTTTTGCAGTCTTTCATGGGCATGTGCAAAGCAGTAAAAAATTTGAGGAGCTGAATGTGCGTGTCCCCAGCTGAGGTCGGACAAGGCAGTAGTAACCTGTTTTCTTGTTTACATTCTCATTTGGAAAATGGGTGTCCTTTTGCATTCAATTTAGTAATCAAATTTTTGGCATTCTTTTGCTTCTTGTTGGTAATGCCACTGTTTAAAATGGCCCCCAAGGGTAGTCTTGAAGTGCTATCTCCTGTTCTAAGAACAAGAAGGCCATAATATGACTTATGAAGAAAATGTTTTAAATCAAGCCCCAGTTATAGTGCTGTTGGCCATGAATTCAATGCTAATGAATCAATATATATTAAATAAAGTGCCTTTAAACAGAAACATACGTAAAACAAGGTTATACATTTATTGGTTGATAAAAATGCTGTGCACAGAGGTTCACAGGAACCTAATCCTGTTCTTCGCCTAGAGCAATGGTTCAGTATTCTGTAATTCAGTTTTTGTGTGATTTTATAGACCATGACTACCAAGAATAATGGGAATTAACTGCACTTCATTTCTTTCTCCTTTGCAGGTATTTCTTCCTTAATCTACCCTTTAAACTTACATGCCCCTTGGTTTACATACTTATGGTTTCAAGTAGGTAACTTGTCAATTTTTTATTTGCAGCTTTGCAAGCCTTAAATGCCTATAGCCACAGATCTGCTTGATTCTTGTCTTTGGATGCCCCATAGACAACACAGCCTCAAAGTACCTACCTTCACAACCTTTTCTTTACCTATGTTCTGTCTTTATTGATGCCACTCAAGTGTCCAAGCGAGAAATACGAACTCTTTTCACTTTCTTCTCTCTCTTTTATCCTGACATTGAACAAAGTCTGGTCAATATCACTAAGTTTTTCTAAAATTTATCATATTTTTGCTATTCCTACAATCATCACTGGCCATTATCCTTACTTATTAGGCCTGAAATGGTGAAACATTAAAAGTACCTTCACATAAATGTTCGTTGTAGCACTATTCAGAATGGCAAAGATGTGGAGTCAACCCAAATGCCCATCAGTGATAGACTGGATAAAGAAAATGTGGTACATATACACCATGAAATACTATGCAGCCATAAAAAGGAACAAGATCATGCCCTTTGCAGGGACATGGCTGGAGCTGGCAGCCATTTTCCTCGGTAAACTAACACAGGTACAGAACACCAAACACCGCATGTTCTCACTTATAAGTGGGAGCTGAGAACATATGGACACAGGAAGGGGAACAACACACACTGGAGCCTCTCGGGGGTTGGGACGTGGGGAGGGAGAACATTAGGAAAACTAGCTAATGCATATTGGGCTTAATACCTAGGTGAAGGGTTGATAGGTGCAGCAAACTGCCATGGCACACGTTTACCTATGTAAGAAACCCACACATCCTACACATGTACCTCAGAACTTAAAATAAAAATAAAATTTTAAAAGATACATTAAAACTTTATTTTAACAGAAAGCATAGAAATTCATATTAATTCATCAGTCTTCTAGTGTTGGTCTGTAGGTCCAGACTTTCCTTATTGTTGTTATTGTTTTTAATATAAAATTGAGATTAGAATTCTTTGTCATCTTCCTTGCATAATCCATATTCATAATGCATTTTTATGATTCTCTCTTCTTTTTTTTAAAGAGAAGTCATTACTCAACTACATTTACAAAGCACAGCCTCTGCTGGCATTTGATTTTAAACCACTGATTTAGTTAAGTTCTGAGATTCTGTTAATGTTCTTTTCCCTGATCTAGGTACTTGTTACAAAGTATGTTCATCTTGTGGAAATTAACTGAGTTACATAATTATGGTTTGTACACTTCTATATATAGAAAACAAAAAGTAGAAAATTAATGATATAGAATTTGAGGTGTAAACTGAAGGAGAGGCAGAATTTGGATAGACAGAGAAGGAGGCGGAGGAGGAGGAGAAGGAGAAGGCATGGCGTGAGAAAGGAGGAGATGTAGGAATGAACCAGGCTTATGTGGGAGAAAATAAAGAGGCCATTGGGCCCAGCAAAGAGAGTGCACAGTGAGGATCACTGGTAAACAAGCTTAGGGAGGAAGGGAGGTTCATATTAAATGAACAGCATTGAAAGATAGTTTAAACTAAGGAAAAAAATTCCCAAGGAAATAGAAAAATACTTGCTCTGTAGGGAGTGCTTCTTACTTCCTGGAGCTCACACAAAAAAATTATGCAATGGAAAAGCATTACAATGAAGGAGACTATATAAAATTTATTGCAGATTTTTATTTCTTACATATAATTGCAATTTTGCAAGGAATTGGGTCTTCATGCAGTTTGAGGCTTGTCCGTTTATTATTTGCTCATATTAATTTTTTTAAAAAACATAAATGAAATAAAAATCACTTTTATAACTAACCTGTTGAAATAATTTTAAATTATACTATTGGGAAGTAAAAAATAAAAACCAAACAAAGGCAGTAAATGCCACTTGTTAGCTGACATCACCCCCTGAAAATTCATCTGGGAACTTCTGTGCTTGTGAAAATAGGGGAGGGTTATACAGCAAGTGTTTTTCCAACTGCCTAAAGTAGCACTTACTTCCATAAATACTGTATAATATAATCTGTAGAGTCTCCAAAGAATTCAGAGCACTCAGAAATGGCTTGTACTTCCCATGCTTTTGTCACATGAGACAGGTGATGTGCTATGAATGCGGCACCATTTTGGTATGAAAACTGCCACTTACTGGGAGTATATTTGTAATAAAAAGGGCTTTTCCCACATGAAAGCACATCTTTAAAGTTCCATTTCTCCCCAAATGTAGATGCACTGGGGTCTCATATGTGCTCTTCACAGTTGAATTACTCTATATTGTATTTACTCAAGAAAATCCCAGTTGCTGTTCTTCCCTTTCCTTCTCCAATTCCTGATATAATATTGCCCTCTGGCAATTGGTTATTAAATTCTGAACTGCTGACTGACTTATATTCCTCAATCATCAAAATAGTTGTATCTTCAGAGGAAAATGTTAGAGGGTGATCATAAGACTAAGATTAATGAAGACTAATATGGTGGCTAGTTTCCCCTTGGTAAGTACCTTTCATATTGAAGATATTTTCTGGGTCTGAATTATCTGGCTAACTGCATACTTCAAATGATTCCCAAATAGCCATAGCTGACTCCATACAATTTGCCCACCTCCAGGACCATGTCCCCAACTGTTTGCCGAACATCTCCACAAATGTTGGCAGAACACCTGCTGTTTACCGAGTGCTACACTAACATTTACAGAAGATGATACATAATAAGTTATGATTCTTGTCTGTAGGCATTTTGCAATCCATTTTGTAGAATGGAAACAAATGCACAGCAGAATATAAGTGCAGTATTGGAACAGTAACCAATTATTATTAACATCCAGATGAAAACCAATAAATAGATAATAAATAAATAGTATCTCAGATGCTAAACATGCCATGGAGAAAAATGTAGCAGAGTAGGAGAAGAGAGAGTGGCAAGATTGATGAGACTTTGATGAGGTGGTCAGAGAAGCCCCTCATGATGGTATTTGAGTAAGATCTATAAGAACTAGGAAATCATGTAATGTGGTAGTCTGTGGAAGAGCATGCTAGGTGGAGGGAGCAATCAGCAGAAAAACTCTCAAGAAGAAAAATACATACATATGTATGTATATGTAAATATTTATAATGTAATATGTTTGTATTAAAAAATTAATCAACACTAATAAATTACTATACGCCGTGGATTGTTCTAAGAGGTTTACAAATACTGAGCCATTTAATCAATATAATATTACCTAAGTTTTCTCTGTCATACCATTATTGACATTTTGGGTCATATGATTCTATTTGTGAGTGCTATCCTGTGGATTGTAGTACGTTCAGCAGCACCCCTGGATTAGCCCCCTAGATACCAGTAGCATCTCCCAAGTTGTAGCAATCAAAAATGCCTCTAGGCACTGCCAGGTATCTTCTAGAGGGCAAAATTATAGCTCCTTGAGAACCACTGAAGTAATTCCATAGATAGATTTTGTTATCTGTAATTCATAAGGAAATGCATGGATGGTAAGTAGTCTGCCAAGGTCACATATCTAGTAAGTAGAGTTGGGATTCAAAGGCAAGCCTAACAGTTCTGGCAATCACACTGATAACTCTGACAGGTGCCTATTTTTTAGGAATAAATATAAAGCCTGAAGTGGTTGAAAGAGGGTTAGGAATTAGAGTGAGTGTGAGAGTTAGAAGATGAGGTTACAGAGAAACTGGGGTTGGGCAACCGTACAAAGACTGCTTTCCACTGTAAGCTAAATGGGAAGCCATAGGAGAGCTTGAGCAGAGGACTGATAAGATCTGACTTGTGTCTTCAAGTGATCAGTTTGCATTTTAATAGAGTGTAGGCTATGGATGGACAAAGGCATAAGGCTGGTAGGAGGACACTGTGCCAGTCCAGAGGAGAGATGATGGTGGCGAGAAACAGTGTGGTAGAGATGGGGATGGTTGGAGATGAGCTGAAGCTTGAAATGCTTGGACTGGTTGAAATGCTTGAAAGAATGGATTTACCATTTACTAAGTAGAGAAGTCTGTTGGCGGTTTGAGACTGGGGAGGAGTTGAGGATCATGAGTTCTGTTCAGTCTGTAATAAGTTTAAGATGGCTATCAGATGGAAATGTTTGGTAGATAGCTGGAAATATGATACTGGAGTCAGGAGATAAAATTTTTAGAGTTATGAGCTTATGGATGACATTTATATCCATAATACTGAATGAGATTACCAATAAAATTACAGATGAAACATAAGAAGAGAAGTTCAAGGACTAAGCCCTGAGACATTCCAGTGTTCACAGGTCAGGAAGATGAAAAGGAAAGGGAGAGATAAGAGCTTCAAATGGATTTCCAGTGTGGAAGGAGGAGAACCAGAAGAGAGTGGAATTCAGCAAGCCAGTGAAGAAAACATTTCAAGAAGCACAAAGTAATTGACTACTTTAAATGCCACTGCTAAGTCCTGTAAGATAAGGTCAAAAGATTGTCCACTAGATTCGACAATGTAGAGATCAATAGTCAAATTGACAAAAGCTATTTGCACAGAGGTTGGGATAAAAGACTGATTAGTAGTGGTTCAAGAGAGAATGGGAAAAAGGAAGTAGAAAAGCCATATAGCTATATTTATAAAACTCTTACAACTCTTTATAGCTTTGCTATAAAGAGGAGTAGATAAATAGAGTGGTAGTTTAAGGGAGAAGTGGGAACAAGGTGTTTTGAAAATATATATTGGAGGAATTATAGCATGTTTCAAGCTGATGAGAATGAGTCAGTAGAAAGAAAACTGATGATATAGAGAAGGGAGACAGTTGTTGGAGGGGTGAAGTTGAGTAGGAGAGAGGGGATGGCATCAGTGCAGAAGGGATGGGATTGTCTGTAGATAAGAACTGAGACAGCTTATCTATAGTAATGAGGGTAACAGGAGATGACAGAGAAAATGGGTGCAGATGCCAGAATATTGTAGATATAATGGGGGGAATATGTTGAAGTTCTATTCTAACTGCTTTTATTTTTTCAGGGAAACAGAATGCAAAAACATTAGCTGATTAAAGAGGGAGAAGATGGTGATGGAAGTTTGTGGGAGGAAAGGAAGCTATGAAATAGTTGTTTAAGAATGTGGGAAAGAGAATAAAATAAACTTATAGCATTGCTGGACAACAATAATGATTCTCTTAAGGTTTAAGTCATGAGTTAAAAGAGAAACCCCTCAGCATGGTTGTGGATTTTTCTCCAGTCACATTCACCCATCTGGGCACAAGTCCAGAGTGGAAGGAGGGGGAGGATCAAGCAGAAGTTTGGCTTGGCCAGAAGAGTATTAAGCAAGGGGGAGATTATAATGACAGACCTGGAACCTGAGGTGGGAGTCAGAGTATTTCCAGGGACATACAGTCAGAACAGGGCTATAATCTGTTAATTTTAGGTCTTTTTGTGGCTAAGGAATTGTTGGGAGTGAGGTACAAGATAGAGTGAGTTGGGAAATTAGGAGGTAGAGGCCAGCACTCATGGAGGATGTAGTATAGGGAGTGGCCACTGGAGAGAATGCATAACTGAAATGATTGCCTGTGTATATGTTGAAATGACAGTGAGCTCTGGCAAGAATATTGGAGGTAGTGGCAGCCAGCCATGTCCCAGTATCTTCAGAGGCATATGTGAAGATGATAAGGCTGTACTAGAATTTGCCTTTCTTAGATTTTAATTTCATAGTACTATTTGTATTTGTGTATGTAAATATAGGTTAATTATTAAAACATACAGAAAGGGACAGAGCATAGAAAATTATTCATTAACTTAAAAACCAGATCTAAGAAATTGTTAACATTTTTCTTCACAGCTTTTTCCTTTTGTAAAGAAACACAACAGTATAGACATAGCTGAATCCCATTTTATTGTTTTCTCCAACTTAATTTCCGTTCTCAAGCCTTTTCCTTCTTTCCTTTTCCTGAAGGTTGCACGCATCCAAATCTTCATAAATTGCCAACACATACATAACAATGGATATGCTGTCTAAAAAATAAACAAAAGGTATAATGCGGCAATCATCACTGAAAATTTATCAATATTAATAACAAAAGTAGATTTATTTCATTCATTTTTAACTGCTGAGTAATTTTTAGTTGAACATTATATAATAGCTTGTTTATCCATCTCAATGTACATTTAGGTAATTCCACCATTTGGCAATTACCTACAATGCTGTAACACACATCAGCACCCATGTTGCCTTGTGAATGTGAGCGTCTCTTTGATACATACTTAGAATGGAATTTTTGCATCATAATGGATGAACAGTTTTAACTTATTAGATAATGCCAAATGGTTCTCCAATGTGGGTTTCTCATTTACACTCTCCCATGAAGTGTATAACCTTCCCATTTCTCACATTCCGTGCTAGCACTTGATATTGCCAGACTTCTAAATTTTGTCAATCTGATGCATGTGATGAGGGAAAGGCAATATTCAATAAGATAACAGAGCTTCTGATGGTGGATAAAGACAGAAATCCTTAGCATATGTCATCACAATGATGCCTAAGTGGAGTTAAGGAAATGAAACCCATATATACTGATGTTTTAGTGATACCCACTAAAGAAGCAGAAAAAGATTACATAAGTTACAACCAGTATAAGAAAATCAATGGAATATATAATAATCCACATTTTCAAAGTATTCAATAGCAGGAGTGAAATACATAAATTTTCAGCAAAGCAAGAACTGAAAGGGTTTAACATTAACCAACCTACATTAGCAAATATTTTGAAGGATTTACTTAAAGAAGAAGAAAAGTGACCCAGGAAAAAGGTCTGAGAGTTAAGAAAGAATAGACAGCAAAAAAGTTGGTATAAATATGGATAACTAAACAAATATTGAAGAGGGAGAAGATGGCTATGAAGTTTGCAGAAGGAAAGGAAGCTATGAAATAGTTGTATAAAAACGTGGGAAAGAGAACTGAATAAAACAATAAGTATATTATCTAATTTGGAGATTAAAAATTAAAATGTAGTTAAATATTGGATAAGAGTAATAGAGAAGACAGAATGTGGGATATTGGAGTCCAGGTATTCTAAAGGTCTTATATTATTTGAAAATAATGGTATGGTGGATTGATGTTACATATAAAGAGAAGAGAAATAGCTTGTATAACCCCGGGAGCAGAGATTGAAAAGAATGAAAGAGAAATAGTAATTGCAAAGAAAGCAGAAAAAGAGAAACAAAAGAAACATAGAAAAAAACAGAACAAAATAGCACAAAATAAGACAGTAGAATAAATTTCAAATATTTTATTAATTACATTAAATATAAATGTAATGACTTATTTAAAAAATTCTTAGGTTGGATTAAAACAAGCAAAATCCAACTAGGTGTTATATATATAGATATGAGGCACATAAAGCATAAATAACAAAAAGATTGAAAGTAAAATGTTAGAAAGAGATATATGAGACAAATGCAAATCAAAAGAAACCTATATCAATATTTGAAAAATAAACTAGGCGTGGTGGCCCACACCTGTAACCCCAGCACTTTGAGACACTAAGGCGGGAGGATCACTTGAGGTCAGGAGTTCAAGACCAGCCTGGCCAACGTGGCAAAACCCCGTCTCTACTAAAAATGCAAAAATTACCCAGGTGTGGTGGCACACGCCTGTAGTTGCAGCTACTCGGGAGACTGAGGCATGAGAATTGCTTCAACCTGGGAGGCCAAGATTGCAGTGAGCCAAGATCATACCTGGGTGACAGAGCGAGACTCTGTCTCAAAAAAAAAAAAAAAGAGGCCGGGCGCGGTGGCTCACGCTTGTAATCCCAGCACTTTGCGAGGCCGAGGCGGGTGGATCACGAGGTCAGGAGATCGAGACCACGGTGAAACCCCGTCTCTACTAAAAATACAAAAAATTAGCCGGGCGTGGTGGCGGGCGCCTGTAGTCCCAGCTACTCGGAGAGGCCGAGGCAGGAGAATGGCGTGAACCTGGGAGGCGGAGCTTGCAGTGAGCCGAGATTGCGCCACTGCACTCCAGCCTGGGCGACAGAGCGAGACTCCGTCTCAAAAAAAAAAAAAAAAAAAAGGAAAAAAGAAAAGAAAAAAACAAATCTTGAAAAATAAAGTTTGGGCCAAAGAAAGCATTATTATGATTAAAGAGAAGTGAATAAATTGAAACAAGGGTTGAAAGTTAAGGGAAGTTATATATTCGGCATAATTTTCCAAAAAACCTATGAACCTATCTTTGGTTTTAAAACTTTCACTTGATTTATTATATTTCATCATCATCATCATCATCATCATTAGTATCCATTTTTAGTAATATTTGCAAAATGCTTACCAATTCCTTTGCTTGCCTTTGCTGGTTTACCTTGCTTTTTTCCTTCTGTGATTATAATTATTATTAATATTAATATTTTACAGAAATACATTATTCTTTGTTGAGGGACTTTGTGTAAGTTAACTCTGCCTTTGTCTTTATTTTCCCATCACTATTGAATGATAGATTGGATGTGTATAAGAATCTAAGTTGATTTTTATTGTTTCTTAGTTATTTTGAGACATCCCACTGCTTTCTTCTGCTTTGACAACTCGAATCTCGATTAACTTAGATACGATTCAAGCTTGGTTTTTGTTTTGGTGTGTATGAGTTTGTCTTCCTCCACTACCCTTAATAGATGAATGTCTCATTGCCATTTTCTTGGGGAAAGGGGTAATTTGTAAAAAGTCATTTGTGTGGAAAGCTTAGTCCTTTGAGAGTCCAGATTTTATGCAGTTACTGGTACCAGCCCCTTGCTTTGCTCTGCTGGGAGCCATGATGTTTGTCTTCCTGTGAGTATTTACAATCCCAGCCTTTAGCCTCTTGAGCTCATATACAAGTCTATTTCCCATATGGATCACAGAGATGATAACAGTTTCTTCTTACTTCTTTGGCTTTTGGTTCTCGATTTTTGGCTCCTGGAGATTTACTTTGTTTGTTTTGGACTCATCTATAGATTTACAAAAATAATTTTTTATGCTCTGTTTTGTCTCTTTCCCTCTCTCCCCACACATTGATGGCATGAGGTAGTTACTCCACTTTCCATGCTCTTTACACTTTGTATTTTCTCCTTTGTGGAATATAATTATACTTAATAGAATTATTTGTTAATTCCCCCTTTCTATACTATGAGTTATTTGATGAAATGTCTTATTCACCCCATTCTGTAGCACATTGCTTAATACCAGTAAGGACTCAATAAATGCTTGTTGACAAAATGAAAGAAACTCTTCTCATTTTTTATGTATATAAGAAGATGTATTTGGGTACTATAAGCATACACGCAGACAAATGAGAAAATGTGGATCCACCAAGTCTTTCTAGTCTCAAACTTTATAGTTTGTGCATGATGGAGAATTTAAAGACAAGTCTTTCTTCATGTTGGTTCAATCTGCTTCCATTTTACTCTCTGTTTTATAAGTGAGTTGCATCATTTCCACCAATTTACAAACGGTATGTTATTTTAAACAATTTGGCTATTTTAATTCTGTGGAACATACCACCAAAAGTTCAAAAGTTCCAGTTGCCAAATGAATATATAATTTCTGTTTATTTATTTATTTTGGGACAAAGTCTCACCCTGTCACCCAGACTGGAGTGCAGTGGTGCGATCTCAGCTCACTGCAACCTCCGCCTCCCAGGTTCAAAGATTCTCCTGCCTCAGCATCCCAAGTAGCTGGGATTACAGGTGCACACCACCACACCTGGCTAATTTTTTGTATTTTCAGTAGAAATGGGGTTTCACCATGTTGGCCAGGCTGGTCTCAAACTCCTGATCTCAGGTGATCCACCCTCCTTGGCCTCCCAAAGTGCTGTGATTACAGGTGCGCGCCACTGTGCCTGGCCCATAATTTCTTAAATTATTAATTTCACTGGAAATTTTTTTTTTTTTTTTTGAGACGGAGTCTCACTCTGTCACCCAGGCTGGAGTGCAGTGACATGATCTCAGCTCACCGCAAGCTCCGCCTCCCAGGTTCATGCCGTTCTCCTGCCTCAGCCTCCCACGTAGCTGGGACTACAGGTGCCCGCCACTGCGCCCAGCTAATTTTTTGTATTTTTGGTAAAGACGGGGTTTCACTGTGGTCTTGATCTCCTGACCTCGTGATCCGCCTGTCTTGGCCTCCCAAAGTGCTGAGATTACAGGCGCGAGCCACCGCGCCCGGCCTTCACTGGAAAATTTGATTCCTCCCTGAGAGTTACCAAGTGATTTAGGTTTTATAAAAATAGTACTAGTGGAGCCTAATAATTTTCACATTTTTGTACCAGGTTACACATTTATTTTGTCAGAAATTCCAAGAACAATTTGACAGAGGTATGTGATGCACACACACATATATCATATGTATGTATATACACACTTGAAATATAGACACACACACATATATATCAAAACTGGACATTAAAATCAAAGCATTTTTTGTCACCTCTAAGTTCCCCCATTTAAAGAGATGGTGCAAGAGTTCTTAGGCTTCTGGTATCTATCACAAGTGAACAATCAAATCAGTTCTGATTTGAGCACTGTCACTTGGATTACGTTTATCTATTGCATGGTAGTGCCAAGTTAGAAGGGCTCAGGGATGAATCACAGCACTGATTGTCAACTTGACAACCTGGAAGATGAGTAGCACTATTTTATCCCTTTTTCCCCAGCTGCATGTGTCAGAATTTTTGAGCTGCTACATGCTTCAAAATTTTGTGTGCCTTGAATAAGTGGTAACGTCCAGAATTTGGTCCGGAGTAGATCCTCCCAGCCCTGAAATTGTCCTTATGAGTCTCCTAGTAGCTTTATGGTGAGTTCGTGATTGACTAAAATATGGATTTTTAAAAATCATAACCACTGCTTCAAGCCATAAGAAAAAGAAATAAATATGTTGCATGATACTACATAGTGACATGTACATTTTTCTGTAACATATTATATAGTATAAAGGAAACAGTACTTGGACCAGGAAGCAGGAAACTCCATCTATACGCCCTAGCTAGCTATGTGGTTGATCTTGGACAAATCTTTCATACTCTCTGTGCCTGAATATCCTCATTTGTAAAGTTTAAAATTTAGACTAAATGGTTTTAATGATCCATTGAGAGCAAACTTTCTATGTTTTAAGGTAATGCAATGAAATTAATAGCTATTACTAGAAATTAGATTATATAGAATGTCTAAGAAAGACTCTTTCTGGTTTCAGATGGTTAATTTAAGTCATTTATAGCTTTATATCATTCGATACATGGTCTCGCATAACTTTGGAGGCCTTAGGTAAATCTGTATCCTCCCATACTTCCAATCAGCCTGTTCATAGTGACATGTGGTTCAAACAATTTAAATGTGGTATTAGTTCTGTGTTTGTAACAATGGTAGCTACTCCAAATTAGAGTTGTAGTAATTAAGTTGACATCTCAAGAAACTCTTGTGGGACAGAAAGGTGGCAGGGGAACTTAACAGTGTCACACAGAAAGTACGTGGGCCCTGGTGTATTTTATCTCGCAGGAAGCGTATCTGTATTGCACAAAGGGGAAATTAATCTTTCACTGGGATTCTAAGGAGGAACTAAGCTTACTGACTATGGTGTTTATAAATAACTTCCAAATGCAACTCGTAGTGGTGGTAAACTCAAGTTAAATAAACTGAGATGTGCTACTTATTTCTAAATTTAACAAGGAGAGAACAAAAATGCCGTTATCTCTAATTTAGGGTCATAAAGCAAGATGCAAGCATCCAGACACACTGTATGGGATAAAAGAAATGTAGTTCAGACTAGACCAGCCTAAAGACTGTTAAGAAACGAAATTTCAACAAGTTGTGTTTTAAAGACCTGATTGACTTTATTAGCAATTCATAAATCAGGCAGTATGCCAGCCATAAAATAGAGAGCGCTCCAATGAACTGAGGAGAGGAAGTGGGATTTACAGGCAGAAAAGGGCTGATAAAACAAAAACAGAGAGCACAATGTGGGTTGGTTGCTTCAAAGTTATTTTCCTTATAGAGCTAAAACAGGAGATTTCCTTATTGTGCTAGTTTAGATAAACTGGGCTTCTTCTGATTGGTTGCTGTGAATCTCTGTTTTTGTTTGTTTGTTTGTTGTTCATTTCTTTGCTTTTTTTCAAACTGATCCTTTTTTTTTTTTTTTTTTGACGGAGTTGTGCTCTGTCACCCAGCCTGGAGTGCAGTGGCATGATCTCGGCTCACTGCAACCTCCACCTCCCGGGTCTAAGGGATTCTCCCGCCTCAGCCTCCCCAGTAGCTGGGTTTACAGGCACCCACCACCATGCCCAGCTAATTTTTGTATTTTTAGTAGAGGTGGGGTTTCACCATGTTGGCCAGGCTGGTCTCAAACTCCCGACCTCAGGTGATCTGCCCACCTCAACCTCCCAAAGTCCTGGGATTACAGGCATGAGCCATTGCTCCTAGCCTCACTGGCCCATTTTAAAGTTCCATTTCGTTATGTGGCACTTAGCACAAGTGACTCCATTCTGGTTTGGCCTGGTCTATTGGGCCTAGTATACCTAGTATAGTAGCTCAGTCCAAAACAATGGCCTTTATATAATATTTATTTAACAAGACTAATCTCACATCTTCATTAGAAATCCATAGCCAATCTCAAAAAAAAAGAGAAAGAAAGTAGAACCCTACTATCAAAAATAGAGAGTCAAAAACTAAAGCTGTAAGCAGAAATTGACATCAGTGTGAGCCATATGAGAACTGAACTTAGTCATGAGTCCAAGAGGTTGGGGATCAAAATTCAAATATTTATAATAAATAATTTAAAAATTAAATACATTGAATACTGTAGAAAACAATATTAGAGATTTAGAGCATAATCTAGTTATTCAAACAACTCAGGGAAAAGAGAAAAGAGATTAAAAGACGAGGGAAAGGTACTGATTAGAGATAGTATACTCTGTATAACAGGAATCTCAGAATAAGAGGGAATATTGAAGGAAAGAAACATCCAAAGAAAGAACAGAAGACAAATTTTCTAAGGTGAAGAAGTCGTAAGTTAAAAATAAAAGATTTCATTTAATAGTAGGTGAAATTAAGAGTAAGACACACTGTTAGATAAGCTTTTGTGAATATTTCTGTCAATATTAAAGAAAAATTCCCATGCATATCCAAGCAGAAAAAGAAGTTACCTAAAAGGAATACATATAAAATTGGCAACAGACCTCTGTACAACCCCCAAATGTGAGAAAACAATGTAGAAATATCTATGGAGTTTCAGCATAAAAACGTTGTTACAGGAAAATTTTATGCCCAGTAAATTTATCATTCATGTGTGAGGGCAGCAAAAATATTCTCAGATTCTGCAAGAACTAAAAAATGATAAGACACGAGTAATATTTCTCACAAAAGTAGAGAAATCATAAGCAATGAAAAAATGAAACGTTTATACAATCCTAAATAATGTGGAGAACATGGCCTTAAAAACACCACATAATAATATTTATAATAAAACTTAGACATGGCAAAATAATTCTTAATACAATTTATGAAACATGTAATATCAGTATCAATTTTTGAAAGAGAATATACATATACACAAGAAGAAAGTAACACCTGATGATTTTGGTCTAAAATGCCAGATCATTTCAACTGCAAAACAGAGGTAGGCAGGAAGGTTGGGAGACCATAATAATGAGTAGCGCTGCTCATCCTCTTGAGAGAGGAGAAGGGAATCTGCGGTGGACATACAGGTGAGGGTAACATACTGAGGGTGAAGACCCAGCCCAAGGCTGGCGTGGGTGAAGTTCCCATCCCAAGGTTTGCATCATTTTATTTTGCACTATGAGAGACTAATAATCAGCATTAATAAGCAGGTAATAGGAAAAGTTAACTTTCCACTGGGAAAGTTAATGAGTTCTAATTCACTGAGGTACCTTAGTCACAATTCATCTAAACTCTGATTAATCTGGATATCAGCTGGATAAACTGGATAATAAAATGTTACCAGAGTTTAGTTTTAACAGTGATTCAGGTTTATCTGTGCATCTATGCCCTGTATTAGCCTTATTTATCATTGGTGGATTAATTGTATACCATTACTAAGAGTTGTACGCACAGTAAAAATAAACAGAAAGGCTCAAAATAAAGTGTGTTCATTTTCTAGGGCTGCCGTAACAAACTACCACAAAGCAGGTGGCTTGCACAACAGGAATTTATTTTCTCACACTTCTGGGGGGTAAAATTCTGAATTAAATATGTCGACAGGTTGATTCCTTTTGAGGTCCATGAGGAGGAATCTGTTCTATGTATTTCTCCTACCTCTTGGTGGCTTGGGGCCATCCTTTGCATACCTTGGCTTGTGGATGCATCCCCTGATCTCTGCCTTCATCTTCACATGACATTATCCTTATGTGCATATTTCTGTTTGCAAATTTCCCCTTTTTATAAGGACATCCATTATATTGGGTTAGGATGGGTAGGCCCCCCAGTAACCTCATCTTAACTAACTACATATATAATAACCCTATTTCCAAATAAGGCTACATTCTAACCTTAAGTAGTTAGTTAAGAGAGCCTCAGGTTAACCAACCAGTTGCAATGACCCTATTTCTAAATAAGATCACATTCTGAGGTACTCAGGGTGAGGACTTCAACATATAAACAGACAAAATTCTAAAGGGGAAATGAAAAAAAAAAAAAAAAAGCCAGAGGTGGCTATTAATGTCAGACAAAATGGACTCTGAGGAAAAGAAGAATTAAAGACAGACTGATTTAATTAATAAAAATACAATCCAAATAGAAACTCTCACAGTCATGGATATGTTTGTATTAAGCAATAAGATAAAAATATATAAAACCAAAATATAAATATGTAAAAAAAGATCAGAATCACAATAAACAACTTTAATGCACCTTTCCTACTCTGAGGCTTTCAGCATGCTTCAGCCACTTGGAAATATCAAGATAGTACACAAAGATCAACTCTGTGAGCTTTAATTCAAGAAAGAAAATGGGAATCTACTGGACTCTTGCAGGACACCCCAGATTCTGGAAAGAAGAGTGCCGGCAAACAGCCCCTGTGATGGTGTCCAGCTGATAAAAGTGAGTGAAGCCCCATTATGTGAGAGGGACAGAGAGCCTCCCTCTGTGACTCACCTTTCCACTGGGAATCCGAGCAACTCAGGTGGAGGGAGGGGACTTTGTTTCTCCCAGGCTCTGGTGTTAACCTGGGAAGAGGCTTAGAGACACTACAAGAGAAACACACTGGGAAAAGCTGCAGGCATTTTCTCAGAGCCAGGACCGAGTGCCGTTTTTAATCTGGGTGCATACAAAGTCAGCCACTCCTTGGCAACCTGGCAGCGTGGCTATGAAGGCATTTTACTGTCAGGCCAGAGGTTGGAGTGCCTGCTCTGGAGCTGGATAGGGGCCTCCACAGCCAGAACTGTGGAAAGTGCGACAGCAGGAGGTGCTGGAATTGTGTTTTCCCTCTCACAGGCCTAGGGTGGGAGAAGAGCTGCTACAGCTGCAGTTTCTCCTGGATGAGACTTGCAGCCAGTGGAAGCTTGGCAACCTAGAAACCATGTGTGTGTGCCATTGCTCAGTGCCCTGGCCTGATACCCTAAGATTGGGGTGCAGCAGGGCCCTCTCTGCTCCACGTCCAGCAGAAATCCAGGCATTTGGAGCACCAGTTCACCTGGATTAGCAGCCTAAACCACCTCACCCTTCCTGTGCAGAGATCATGTAGCAGGGAGGCCCTCTCTGCTTCATGCCCAGGCAGATTACCAGGTATTTGGAGCATCTACCCATCTGGTTCAGCAACCTGAGCCTCTCCGTCTTTCCTGGACATAGATCATGGTACAGCAAGACTCTCTCCACTCCACACCCAGGCAGACCTCCAGGAATTTGGAGCAACTGCTTGTCTGGTGCAGCAACTGGAGTTGCCTCACTCCTTTTGTGAAGAGATCTTAGTGCAGGGAGGGTCCTGTCTGCTCTATGCCCAGGCACATCTCCAGGCATCTGGAGCAACCACTGTCCTCGATTAGGAGTTTAAGCCTCCCTCGTATCCCCGTGCAGAGATGTTGAAGCTGAAGTGGTTTCTCAACTCAATGCCTAGGTACACCTCTGGATGCCTGGTGGCCACCCACTGGATTCTTCCTTGGCACTGGTGCTTGTGCCTGCCATCAGGGGACCTGTAGGCACACTTGCCTGATCCAGCCCCACCCTTTGTGGCTCTCCCCACACCCGCACCTCCCCAACACCCCATGCTGAGCAGGGAGCTCAGATCACTGTGCATTCCATGAATCAGCCCAATTACTTGAGGCAACAAAGAGCTTCTGCCAGTAAACAAGGATCAGGTATATACCCAGCCATGTTGGCTGCTGCTGGCCCTTACCTATAAGTGTCATCTATGGGCTTGTAGGACTAACTGCACAGCCCAGTACAAAGCCTGCTAAAAGAAGTGCATAAGGTTATTGAAGCAAAACCAAAACGCCCTACTTAGCATTCTCTAAAGTCACACCGCATAGGGATAGGGGAAAAGGGAAAGAATAAGAAAATAATAATAATAACCTTATGTGGAAAGAAAGAAATGGAAAAAAATCCTACCCTCATGAAAATAATTACAAAAATTAGAAGTTCCATTGTCTCCAGATGAGAAAGAACCAGTACAAGAATATTGGCACCATAAAAATTCTGAATCCAATGACACAACCGAAGGATTGCACTAGCTCTCCAGTAATGATCCCTAACCAAAATGGAAACTCAGAAATGACATAAAGAATTCAAAGCATGGATTGCAAGGAGGCTCACTGAGATTCAAAACCAGGTTGAAAATCAACACAAAGAAACTTCTAAACCAATCCAGAAAATGAAGGAGGAGATAAACATTAAAAAAAAAAAAAATCAATCAGAGCTTCTGGAATTGAAAAACTCAGTTAAGAAATAACAAAATACAATTGAGGGCTTCATCCAAGACTGGGCCAAAGAAAAGAAAGAATTTCAGAGCTTGAAGACTGGTCATTTGAACTAACCCAATCTGACAAAAATAAAGAAAAAATAATTTTAAAAAATGAGCAAATCTTCTAGAAATATGGGATTATGTAAAGTGACCAAAGCTACAAATTATTGGCATTCCTGAGAGAGAAGGAGAAAAAACCAATAACCTGAAAAATATATTTGAGGAAATAATTGAAGAATACTTCTCCAATCTTGCTAGACAAGTAGACATCCAGATACAAGGAATCCACACAACACCTGCAAGATGCTATACAAAATGAACATCACCAAAACATATAGTCACCAGACTGTCAAGGTTAACACTAAAAAAATAAATTTTAAAGGTAGCTAGTGAAAAAGGGCAGATCACAAACAAAGGAAACTCCATCAGGCTAACAGAGAACTTCTCAGGAGAAACTTCACAAGCCACGAGAGATTTGGCCTATTTTTAGCATTCTTAAAGAAAATAAATTCCAACCAAGAATTTCATATCCTGCCAAACTGAGCTTTATAAGCGAAGGAGAAATAAAATCTTTTCCAGACAAGTAAGCTCTAAGGGAATTAATTACCACTAGATCAGCCTTACCAGAGATCCTTGTAGGACAAACTGCACAGCCTAGTATAAAACCTACTTTATACATAGAAACTAAAGGGAATTTTAAACATAGAAACAAAAGAACAGCAACCAGTACCAGAAAAACACAGTTAAGTACATAGCCCACAGACCCTATAAAGCAAAAACACCATACATACCACAAGGCAAACACCTAACAATATCATGACGGGAACTCCCAAGAGTATGTACCCCTTGTGTTCAGATACCAGGGTGGGTAGGGAAGGACCATCAGGTCGGGGCAGGGCTAGGCGTGTCTGAGCTCAGGCTCTCCTTGAGTGGGTCTTGCTGTGACTGCCGTGGGGGATGGGGGTGTGGTTCCCAGTTCAATGGAGTTATGTTCCTAGGATTATGGCTGCCTCTACTGTGTCACACAGGCCATCAGGGAAGTGGGAGAAAGCCGGCAGTCACAGGCCTCACCCAGCTCCCATGCAACCCAAAGGGCCAGTCTCACTCCCATTGTGCCCCCGCCCCACCCAACAGTACCAAGTCTGTTTCCAGGCAGTGGGTGAGCAGGGCTGAGAACCTTCCCAGGCTACCCACCTCCCAGCTGCGAAAGCAAGCAGGACGTTTGCTCTTCCCCTGGCTGTGGAGTCTGCACACCAGATTTATGCCCTCCCCTGAGTTCTGGTTAGGAGAGTTTTCGATTGGTTCAAATTGTTACAAAGTTCAGCTGGAGGTTTCTTTCTTCCTGTGGCCTTTTCCTAGTGTCTCTGGCAGCCCGCATCAAGGACCCCTGTGAAGCAAAGCAGAAATGGCTTGCTAGGGGACCCAGGGAGCCCACAAGGCTTTTCCTGCTGCTTCCTTTATCCCTATATTTCATTCGGCTCTTTAAAATGACTCAGTTCCAGGAAAGGTCAGAATCATCTCCTGTAATCTAGATCTTCAGGTTCAGCAGTGGGGGTGTGTGTTTGGGGGCGGGTGATCTCCCTTTCCCACTTCCACAGTTTGGGCACTCTTTGAAAACAGATGTAGAGTTAGACAATTCTGGAGGGCATGCACCTGTGAGCGCACATGCACACACACACACTGACAGACAGAAATTATATCTTAATTTATTTCATACAAATAACATTAGGGTGATAAAGATATGATATACAAAAAGGTGAAAATAGATACCAGTTGCACTTAAATTTAAAGATGTAAAAATCATAAATTATTAACAAATCTAACAGTGTAAACTAAAGAACAACACAGCATGACCAAGTATGGTTAATTCTAAAACTGAAAAGAGAGTTTGATGCAAAGAGCTTCACTAACATAATTTAACATATGGCTAGGCCAAAAATTCAAGTAAAGTGAAATTCATCCTGAATTAAAAAACTCTTAGTAAATTGAAAATAATAGAAGACTACCTTAGTAGAATATCTCTTAACACCAATAGTACTTTGCACTTTTCAAACATTCCATTAAAATAAGAAAATATATATGACACACTGTTGCTCTGGAAGATTGATTCTGTTTCATAAGAGAAAAAAGTGATACAAATAACCATAAAGAAAGATCCTAAATTATTATTGCTTGAAGATGATTTGATTGTTAGAAATGTAAATAATTCATTAAAAGTATTAGAACTAATAAAAAAGTTTAGGAAAGTAGCTGACCACAAAATAAATACACAAAAGTCAGTTTGAAAATATAACTTTAAAATGTTTTCATTTACACCAGTGTATATGTAAATGCATTTTTCAGTATGTAACATATGCATTGGTTTCAAAAGGAACTTTACAAAAGAGTGTCTGAATAAATGGAGAAACATATCATGCTATTTGGTGGGGATACTTAGCATAAAGATGCTGATTCTCCCCAAAGAAGTCTACAGAATAATATTTTTGTAAGACAAAGCAATCATTGTACTGCTCATTTGGATGACTTTTTGTTTGGAAAGAGCAATGGAACTTTAAAGGAAGATGAGCCCTGAGAGAAGATTTGCCTTCTGGATTGGGGAAAAAAAAAATGTAATGTTGAACTTACCCTACCCTATGTACAACAAGGGAAAAATGAAAGTGTTAAGAATCCATGAACAAATCCAAATACTGATAAAGTTTTGGGGCCTGATTATTATGCTATTTTAAATTGATAGGGAAGAGAATTATTGACCAGATGCTGTTGAGGCAATTGGCTGACCCTCAGAGGAAAGAAAAAAGGAAGTCAAAGCTTTGCTTCAAAACAAGCCAAAGTAATTTAAATATACACACAAATAGCAAAACCATTAATATAAATGAAAAATATGTCTGAATATTTATATAACCTTGGGGAGTGGAAATGCTTTCTAATTAGGACACCAATACCATATAGTATAAAAAACATTTCTAGGTTTAAAAAACCAAAACCAAAACCAAAAAAACCCCAAATTCCTATAAGTCAAAATTGCTATTGAACATATTTTATAGCTGAAGATAAATTAGAAAAATGTTTGCACATCATACACACTTTCTTCTCAATACTTAAGAAAATCATTTATGAAATATCACAGGCAACTTGAAAAATTATAAATCATATGAAAAAATCCAGTTTGACTCTAAAAAAAGAAAACAAAAACAATTCTCTTTGTTGTGATTATCAAACTGGACAAGAATTTTTAAGTTATAATATCCAATGTTGGAGAACAGTAAACATGTACATACATCTATGGTTCTTTTGGAAGAGTAAATTGGTAAAATTTTCTGGAGAGCTATTTGGCTAATTTTCATCATGCTCTGAATAAAACATTACTTTTCAAGGAACATATCCTAACAAAAGGTTTATGGATGAGTACACATATGGAAGCAGGAGACTATTGTAATTTTTTAAAATACCAAAGAACTAGAGACAGACTAGCTGTCCCCAAGTTTAAAATTGGCTAAATAAATTGTTAAAGAACCACAGAAAGAAGAATCTACAAAAGACATTTAAAATGATATGAATACTAGGCCATGGGAAACTGTCACAGTCATTAATAAAAAAGAAAATTACAAAGAAACAGGTACATTATTACCCATCTCTTTCTGGAAGAATACAATGTAAAATACTAAAGTATTATACTTGTGTGCGTATCTTTCAGTTCTGTATAGGATAAAAGCATTATTTTAAAAAGATGTCATGAGTTACGTGAAAATAAGAACCAATGAGAAAAAACTGGGTGAATAAGAGGTATGTACTGGCCTAAAATGTTTGGACACAGCTGAATAACTTTGGATCTCACGTCAGAAGGATCCATGCTCAAGTCTCAGCTCCACTCCATCATTGGTGGGTGACCTTGGGCAAGTCATTCAACATTTCTTCAGTTTTTACATTGTGAATTGGAGACTGAAAAGGCATTTACCCTGGGGTGCGTCTGAGGATCAAATGAGATGTATGCAAAGCACTGCTCAAATAATATTCCTAACAGGAGAAGATTTCAGAAGGCATCAGGTAAGGGGAAAGATAAAGTTCTAAGAAATGAGCACTATAGAAATATGGAATATGTGGGACAGTTTTCTGACTTATTTTTAGCTCCAGAGAAAATTAAAGTGAGAAAGCACAAACACAGCCTAAAAGGGCATAGCTAAAAGTATAGATAGAATATTTCAGGGGGAATTTCTCCACTATGAATAAGCAAATTTAATATGGTTTTGGGAAAAAGGAAGTTCCTTTAATATGGAGAATCACTGCTCAGTTTAGTGGAGAGTTTACTCCCCATATAAGTTGATCTTTGGCAGAGATATACAGTGAGTGAGATATGGGATAAAGTGGAAATAACAATGTCCATGACACAGGTTACTGCCTGTGTTGTTTTAAAAAAAATAAAAGAAGACATTATCGTTGACAGTACCTGATGCTAGTGAATCAAAATAATATATCAGTAGGAATTTCATTTCTAAGCATTACAGTGGTAATTATCAAAAAGATAGAAATAAATGAGAGAAAGGACTTAGTCACCCTCCCAAAGAACCTAAAAAGTCATGTAAAGAAGACATTGGGCAGCTTGATAGTTAATCAGTCCATCAGTGAGGGTTCATCCACTTTGCATCCACTACACAAGCTAAAATTTTAGCAGAAATTAAAATCTAGAAGGCTTGGCACTGGGACAGGGGAAAAAGCTATCCAAGAACAAGGATCTGACTTTAAAAAAGGTTGAGAGTCAAAGAAAAACAATGGATATAAAAGTTGAAAAAGCAAATGTGTACCTATGTTTTTGGTGACATTTATATTATCTGTACAATGTAACAGAATTTGATGCCCTCATTTGTAACAGTGGTTGATACTAAGAAAATGGGTGAATTTAACCATATAGCAAAACGAGATAAAAAATCTGAAAATCTTTTAAGATATAAAAAAGCAGTATTCATCATGAAATACATTTTTGAGTAATAGCTACTTAAATCATTAAATTTAGGTAATTTATATTACTTAAAATTATACAGGCTATCTTCTGTATTGTTTTAAATTCAAAGATCTGACCAAATACTATGACCTTTTACTGTTATTCTTCAACTCACAATCCATACGAGCTAGAAGACTAATTCTATCAAAAGGCAACAAAAATGAACCCACAAAAGGACAAAAGGTCTTTTTTTTCTGCTGGTAATCCAGCAATCCTTAGAGTAAATCTAGTAATTTTTTATCAGTTTGGTTGATGGCTTGTTACAACAGCTGAAAATTTTTATTTGACTATGTTGGTGAGCATGGTTAAATCATTTTATCATTTTTAGCAGATTTTAGACTAGCATGCCTGTCTAAATTCTTCCATTATTACTCTTGCAATCTTCTGCACCACTGGGTCTGCAGCATGCTAATATAACTAGTCTCTCATTTTTAAGATAATTGTCTGCGTGTGTTCTTTTTTGCACACAGAGTTTGCTCTAAGGATTACTCACTTCTATAGGCATCTACTTTTGATAAAGAATACTAAGAACCATATCTGAAGTTTCTCATTCATTTAATAAACCGTTATGGAATGCTTTCTCATTCATTAATTCAACAAATATTTATTGAATATAACAAACATTATTGAGTATAGTAGACCTGTGTGAGGCCCTGGAGATTTGGCAGTGAATAGGATATGTAAGACAGTTATACTTGGCAGGGCGTAGTGGCTCATGCCTTTAATCCCAGCACTTTGGGAGGCCGAGGCAGGCAGATCATGTGAGGTCATGAGTTTGGGATCAGCCTGGCCAATATGGCGAAACCCTGTCTCTACTAAAAGTACAAAAAAATTAGCCAGGCATGGTGGCAGGAGCTTGTAATCCCAGCTACTAGGGAGGCTGAGGCAGGAGAATCACTTGAACCTGGGAGGTGGAGGTTGCAGTGAGCCGAGATTGCATCACTGCACCCCAGCTTGGATGACAGAGCAAGACTCCACCTCAAAAAAAAAAAAGAAAAAAAAGATAGTTACACTTGCCTTTTTTCTGTCCCTTGAGCACATGGTCCTTTGCAGAAATGTTGCCCTTTTCTAGATCTTTCCATGGCTTTCTCTCGTACTTCATTCACTCTCTGCTCAAAAGTCACCTCTTCAAAAATGCCTTCCTTATCTTATACTCCCTCCACACTTCCATCGTTTGCCATCCTCTTATTCTCCTTTAATTTTTATTCACTGCTGTTGTTTTTGAGATTTTTTTAATGTATTTATTTTTGTCTTCTCCAAGTAAAATGAAAACTCAAGAGTATAGACTTTTTATTACTTCCTCCTTAGACCTAGAATAATGTTTGACAATTAGTAGAATTATTTGTGAAATGACTGAATAAGTAATAAAAGACTGAGATGTGACCTTTATTTTTCGAGCTCACATTTGAGTGAGAAAAGAGGCAAGTCAGTGATTGCTAATGGAAGCTGTGCTAGAGTATAATTTCAAAGGCTATTTGGAAGAGTAGCTGATATGATTTGGATCTGTGTTCCTGCCCAAATTCATGTTGAATTTTAATGCCCAATATTGTGGTAGAGGCCTGACGGGAGGTAATTGGATCATGGAGGTGGATTTCCCCTTTGCTGTTCTCATGATAGTGAATTCTTACGAGATCTGATTGTTTAAAAGTGTGTGGTACCTCCCTCTTCTCTCTCTTCCTCCTACTTGGGCCATGTAAGAGGTGCCTCTTTCTTCTTCTCCTTCCACCATGATTGTAAGTTTCCTGAGGCCTACCCAGCCATGCTTCCTGTATAGCCTGTGGAACTGTGAGCCAATTAAATATATTTTCTTTATAAATTACCCAGTATCACGTAATCCTTTATAGCAACACAAGAACAGACTAATACAGTAGCTAAGAACAGTTTATCTGGAAAGGCAAGGCTTGAGCTCATTCCTGATGAGAGAGAGCTAAGCTAGTTAATGAACACCAGGAAATGCCTTCCAGAGAGAGAGAGCATTAAAGGTAAAATCTCTTAGGATCAAGAAGGAGACCAGAATGGCTGGAGAGCAAGGAGAAAAATAAGCAAAGGGGAGAGACATATTGAATGTAACTAAAGAGAAGGTAAGGAGCCAGATAATGTGGAATCTTATAGGCCAAGTTAAGAAGTTTAAATTTTTTTCTTCTTTTCTTTTTTTTTTTCGCAAGCAGGAGTGCAGTGGTGTGATCTCAGCTCACTGCAACCTCTGCCTCCCCGGTTCAAGCGATTCTCCTGCCTCAGCCTCCTGAGTAGCTGGGACTACAGGTGCGTGCCATCATGCACAGCTAATTTTTGTGTTTTCAGTAGAAACAGGGTTTCACTATGTTGGCCAGGCTGGTCTCCAACTCCTGACCTTGTGACCTATCTGCCCCCCTTGGCCTCCCAAAGTTCTGGGATTACAGGTGTGAGCCACTGCACCCGGCTGGAATTTAAATTTTTAGTATATACAGATATGAAAACTTTGAAGGTTTGAAATGCAAGAGTTAACCTCTCTGTTTAGAGAATGAATTATGGGGGCGTGGTTATTGCCATACAGCAGATGAAAGATAATGGTAGCCTGTATTAGAGTAGTGTCATGGGAATCGAAAGACATGGACCAATGAGGAGTATAATTTTAAGTGGTGCCATCAGGACTTGCTGGTAGATTGGAGATAATGATTTGAAGATTGAGGCCAATAGAGGCCTCCACAATGGTTCTTGGGCTTTCAGCTTGAACATTTTGCAGAAGGTAAAGTCATTTACTGATTTGTAAGTTGTTTTACAGTCTGCATTAGGTGGTATGTTAGCTTATAAAGATTTTCATTTGACTTTGGGGTACATTTTGCATTTTAACACTCTGTAGAGTTTTTAATCTGTTTCAGTTGTCATAGCTAATCCTCAAGAACTTGAGTCAGTTGTTGATTCAGGAATATGGCTTTTCCTCTTCCTCCTGAGGCTTAATCTTGGGTGAAGATAAATGCTACATATGGAAATAAAAATAGACATCAGTATGTGTCATTAATATTTCTTGTCTTTGGCAAGATATAGTGCTTTATAGAGAATGTTGAAACTATTGACCAAACTGATATTTGGAGTGATATATTTGCTTTAATTTCTTACTTTTTCCCAAACAGAACTATTAGTGATTTAGTTTGAGTTCACACTGTCCTCTGAAAAACTTACCCAAAGAGAAAATTCTATTATAATCAGTAATCCAGCTATACAATTTTAATTACAATAATTATTTAAACAGAACTCTCAAACCATAAGGATACTGGAGAGGCAATTGTTGAAAAGAAGCAATAATTTTTCACAAACAGTTGAGTTTTAAAGATCCCTTTTGTTCTAGCATCAACAGGTCTGTCTGAAACTGCTTGTGGCTTTTCCTGAGTTTGTTATCTAATAGCTGTTAATAGAAGACTGTGCATTTTGTTGCCCTGACCTTCTAAAAATATTACAATAAACCTCTCTTGAGCAGGTATCTTGAGATTTACAAAGTATAATTCTATTTCCCCATTTGATTGTGATTCTCCATGTGATATTTATTTTCTTCATAAAAGTGTTGGTCAATAACAAGAAGCTATTCTAATGACAATTTAATGATAGACCCTCCAATGACAGTTTATATTGTCAAATTATTCATTTAAACATTACCCACATCCCTTAGCTCGTCTGCAGTGAGAACTTAGTTATTCTTTTGGGTAGTGTATGTGAATTTTTCATCCCTTCCCTCATTTCTCCATAAGGAAATCTTGGAAGCTAATTAGTTCATCGACCATAATTTCATTTTTGTGAGCAGTAATTCAATTCTACTTTTTCTGGTAAAGGAAGTATTTAATCATTTCTTCTTTGAAGTGAATTCAGATATGATGCCTCCATGACTAGATCAAATGTCATGGTATTTCCTATCTAAAAGGGCATTGTTACTGAGGCTGTTGGGTTGAAGCTAAAGATAAATTGATTGTTTCAGAAACTAACTTTGATAAGCTATCTTTCTGGTAAGAAGATATCACTTGAATGATTCTGTAATTTCTGAACATGTGCATGACATTTACTACAATATGACAAGTGTAAATAGGTGATCTTAGGCTATGTCTCAAAATCTGGTTTATAGGACTGTGCTGTAGCTGAAATGGCTACACCTGAAACTTCTAGTTGAGTCAGCCAGTAGTGGGTCCACATGTGGGAAGCAACTGACTCCTCTGTTGTGCCAGATTGTAGCTGATTTTCTAAACCAAAAGTTGGGAGTTAGAATAGGTCTCCATTTCAAATGTAAGCCTCTACTGGATATTTTGATTGGGTA
The DNA here is from genome assembly GCF_009828535.3 of Hylobates moloch. Classification (NCBI taxonomy): domain Eukaryota; kingdom Metazoa; phylum Chordata; class Mammalia; order Primates; family Hylobatidae; genus Hylobates; species Hylobates moloch. Next base: position 52,413,278 of record NW_026652285.1, on the reverse strand, counting down.
TATACATTTTGCAATTTATAGTTTTGAAATATAAAATAGCAGTAAATTTGTATAACATAATCATGTTATGTATATTAATAGAAAGTCCTAATGATAACTATAAATTCGGTCTTGCATTTGTGGAAAGCAAAGGGCAATACAGCTACTATCTTGGACAACCATGCTAACCACATAGTCCATCAGTTGTTTGGGATGAAGACAGACAAAATGCGATGACAGGATATAGGTAAAGTAGGAATAGAACAATGATGAAGATATTTATGGAGGTAAAAGAATAGAACAAGTGGTACTGCTTAAATGATCCCAAGAAATTCAGGCAGCCTTCCAGACTATGGATCCATGACTGAAATAGTAGAGCTGTACATAGCTGAACCCTACACAAGGATCTACTGCTGGCTCTGCCTTCTAACATTTCCTTTAGTGACTCACTCATTGTTCTTGTTCTGCCTCACTTCTTCCTACTTCTCCCGCTGCCTCTCTGGGATACAAAGATTTGTGGAAATTAGAATCAGGTTTTTGTAGAGGAATGCTGAGTGGCCCTGACTCTAATGAACCCCCACTGCAGAGCAGGAATGTAAAGCAAGCCTAACTGCAGGTGTGTTCCTCTTGAAGGCTTAAGTCGTTCCCAGAAGTCATAGCCTAAGTTGGAGGTAGGATTGAAAGGGATAACCAGTATTCTTGTATCTAAGCTCACGATCACCCTGCCTCTGTAAACACATTCATATCAAATTGTCTTTAGGAATGTAGAAGGAAGGCTTTTAAACCTATTAACTGACACAAGCAGTGGTGTAGCAAATTGTAGTAAGATCAAAGAGTACAGGTGAGATGGAGATACATTTGTCTCTATGGGGAATGCATTCCTAAGGCTGGGCACTAAGATTTTTGTGGGACAGAAAAAAATTGTATTCCAAATGCCAGCGCCTGCTATAGTTGGAGATGGCTGAGGGGTACAGTGAGAATTAATTTTACTGTCTCCATTCAGAGTTAATTTAGTGTATCGCCATCAAACTGAAACAGCTGAACTAAAACCACCAGTAGCAGCAGCAGCATCACTTAAAGCTGTTTCTTAAATCGTGTGGGACATATCGGAATGTAAGGGAAGAAATTAAGATGAAGGTTCAGGGCTGTTTAATCCAGGTTGAATACCAGATAGACTAATATCCTCGAAGAATATTACGATGTACTCTTTGTAAAATGTCCTTGAAACACACTATCGCAAAACTAGAGAAAGGAAGATTTCATCTTAGGAGAGGAGGTTGGATTTGGATAAAATTGGAAACATTTCTTTGTTGAAAATTTAAAATAATCTATTTGAAGTAAAGAAAATTACACTCACCATAGGCAACATATGCAGGTAATTATTACCAAAAGTTAAAGGTAATCAGCTCTTCTTATTATTTCTTAAGAATAAAAGTAATTCTTAATTAGGACTCTCAAAATTTCAGCCATGACTTATAAGTCAATTCAAGTACTTTTTATTCAATATCTAAGATACCATTATTTTGAACCAGTAACTAAATAGATTCAGTAATGTGTACATTGAATCTATGACAATGCTTCTAGATTTTAGATACCCTCTGGTGACCAAAACATAATATTTTGGGAATATTACACAAACAATAATAAATCTCATTTTATATGACATTCAATACAGCAAATTCACAAGACAAATAAAACAATTTTTTGGAAAAGTATACTTTATTCAGTCCTTTCAATCAGTTTATGATTTCTTCATGAACTCAGGTTAGTCATGATGAATGCACCAATTGTTTTTTTCTGGCAGAGTTCTGGCAACTTTTCATGTTGGTTGTGCTCAATCATCATATCACTTGCTTCAGTAGATGTTTCATGTAGTTAGATCAGTGTCATTCTCTCTGATACAAGTCGTACTGTTTAGCAGTCTCCTGAGTCAAACTGCCATAAATATTTCCCCTACATCCGTCTCTCCATCCTCTTAGAGAATAGCATAATATATTTTTATTCTCAACTGCGAAATTCTTTTACAGATCTCCTGAAAATGGCATTGTGAGTTCCTGTGTTAGTTAAGTGCCCACCCACCCCCAGCTAAAAAGTGAACATAAATGATTAAACAGGGATTAGAATAAGTGATGGAAATCTTGTGGAAAAGAAATGTGGTAGGAATACACAGGGGCTAAAGTTTTAGATCATTGGGTTGTGGGATTCCATCATGGCCACAAATTAAACTGCACGTGATAAAAAGTGTCCTGCATATGTGGCTGGAGTCAAGAATTGGGTCCCCTGCATGAAACTGGTAAAGAGAATGATAAAGGCTACAACTGCTACCCAAGTATATAGTTTTTATTCAGTTGCAAGACTGATATGGTCAGAGAGAACAAAATAATGACATCATAAGTAAATATGCCAAGCTGCCTGCTGGGCTCAATGATTGGATTTTCCATATTCCCAATACAGAACACAACTCTCAAAGACCAGTGTCAGGCATGAGTCTTTACAGGGGGCTCCAGAGACTAGGTAGAGGATTCTTTGAAACTACCAGATGGGGAGGAATAAGCTGAGAGAGAAAGAGAAGGAACTCTCATTCAAGATTACTCATAAAAAACAAATTCCAAAGTGCATGAGGAAAAATAGCAATAAAAGAAGGCAGCAAATAAATGCAATAACTGAAATAATTCATGCCAAAGAATACCCCAAATAGTAGAGCAATCAGATAGAGACTTTAAAATTAGTAAGCCTAAGATTATCAAAAAGATAAAGGAATAATAACCTATTGAACAGACAAAATAAAATATTATTAATCCAGATAGGTAAATATTAATTAGAAATCTTAGATTATAAAAATATAGTCATGTAATGTTATTTTTTGTGGACTCTCAAGGTACACAGAATAGCAAAATAATATTGAAAAAGAAGAACAAAGTTAGAGACCTCACACTCCCTGATTTCAAAATATACTACAAAGCAACAGTAATTAAGACAGTGTAGTACTGGCATAATGATAGATATATAGACCAATGGAACAGAATAGAGAGCCCAGAAATAAACCTTTGCATGTATGACCAAATACTTTTTGATAAGGGTGTCAAGATTACACAATGAGGGAAAGAGAGTGTCTTCAACAAATGGATCTCCACATGTAAAAGGAAGAAGTTGGACTCTTACCTAATACCATACACAAAAATGAGCTCAAACTGGATTAAATACCTAAATGTAAAACCCAAAATCTTTATACTCCTAGAAGAAAACATAGGGAAAAACTACAGAACATTGGCTTTGGGCAATGATTTGGATATGACATCCAAAGTACAGGCACAATAACAGAAAATAGACAAATAAGATTACATCAAACTTAAAAACTTCTGGACATCAAAACAATCAACAGAGTTAAAAGGCAACTTAAAAAATAGAAGAAAACAACTGTAAATCACATATCTGTTAAGGGATAATATCTAGAATATATAAGGAATTTTTACAAGTCAACAACAAAAAACCAAATAACCTGATTAAAAATTGGGCAAAGGACTTGGACATTTTTCAAAGGAAGATATACAGTTGGCCAATAATACATGAAAAGATGCTCAATGTCACTAATTATCAAGGAAATGAAAATCAAAACCACAATGAGGTATCAATTCCCACCAACAGAATGGTCCCTATCAAAAGAACAGAAAATAGTAGGTATTGATCAAGATAAAATAAGTTGGAATACTTGACCACCTTTTTGGGGAATGTAAGAAGGGATAGTCATTATGGAAAACAGTGTGGACTCAAAAGATTAAAAATAGAATTACCACATGATCCAGCAAACCAACTTCTGGGTATATATACAAAATAAGTTTTCTGGGGCAAGGAACGGGGGTCTTGTTCTCTTGTCCAGATGGGAGTGCAATGGTGCAATTATAGCTCACCGCAGCCTTCAATTTCTGGGCTCAAGTGATCCTCTTGCCTCAGCTTCCTGTGTAGCTGGGGCTTCAGTCACATGCCACCATGCGTTGCTAAGATATGCAAAAGAATTCAAAGCAGGATCCTGAAGAGATATTTGCACACCTATGTTCATCACAGCATTATTCACAATAGCCAAGAGGTAGAAGAAACCTAAAAGTCCATGGATGGAAGAATAAAGACATTGTAGTATATACATAAAATGGAATATTATGAGCCTTTAAAGAGAAGGAAATCTGTTAATGCCACAACATGGATGAACTACTAAGACACTATGCTAAGCAAAATAACCCAGCTACAGAAAGAAAACTACTGTGTGATTCCACTTTTATCACGTATCTAAAGTACCAAAATCATACAAAGAAAAAGTAGAAAGGTGGTTACCAAGGGCTGGTGGGAGGAAATAGAGTTTCAGGGTTGCAAGATGAAAAAGTTCTACACATCTGTTGCACAACAAAGTGAATATACTTAACACTGCTAAACTGTACAGTTAAAAATGATTAAGATGGTACATTTACATTTAATATTATGTGTTTTTCATTATAGTAAAAAAGGAAATACCCTAATGTCGATGAAAACTGATTATATTTGCTTGTAATTAAAGGAATATAAATTAGAAAAAGTTATTTAAATGAAAAAACAAGAGTTGTGATTAACAAGAGGCTTGAAATCAAAGAGAGAGTTAATAATTGCTATATAATCATAAATAAATCATCCTAAACAACTGTCAGAGAAATAAAAGGATAAAATTTGTCAGGGTGCTGTGGCTCATGCCTGTGGTCTCAGCACTTTGGGAGGCCGAGGTGGGTGGATCGCTTGAGCCCAGGAGTTTGAGACCAGTCTGGGCAACATGGTGAAGCCCTGTCTCTACCAAAAACAAAAAAACAAAAAACAAACAACAAACAAACAAACAAAATTAATCGGGCCTGGTGGTGCATACCTGTAGTCCTAGCTACTTAGGAGGCCAAGGTGGGAGGATCACTTGAGCCCAAGAGGTTGAGGCTGCATTGAGCTGAGATTCTAGCAATGCAGTCCAGCCTGGGCAGCAGAGTGACACCTTGTCTCAAAAAGAAAACAAAAGGATGACACTTTAAAGAGGATTTAAGTAAAATGGAGAATGGAATAAGATACTCTTAATAAATTTCTAATAGGAATTCCAGCAATAGAGAATAGGAAGTGTAAGTAAAACAGTATCCCAGAAGAAATGACTGAGAATTTTTAAGTATTGAAGACGAGTTTTCAGATGGAAAATTTATACTAATTGCTTAATTAGATAAATAACAAATCCAGACCTAGATACATTATAATAAAAATGTAGACATCTAAAATTCACAGTTTTAATGAAAGATTTCTGAAGGACAAATTGATAGAAGACTTTACATTAACATTAGGCATCAGAAGTCAGTGGAGTTACATTTTTTAAAGTGTTGAAAAGAAAGAATAGTCAACTTAGAATTCTATACCCAGAGAACCTATCATCAAGAATTATAATAGATAAATTATATTAGTAATAATTGTTCTGTTAGTTTTTTTATATAACTATATGTCTTGGAGAACATTCCATGTGAGTACATGCAGGTCAAAGTATTCTTTTAAATTCTTGCATAGTAGTCTATTATTGCTTTAAATCATATATTTAACTTAACCAATTTTCATTCCCATCAGAGTTTTGAGTTTCTATTGCACCACACACTCAATAAAATTAGATATCATCAGTTTTTAAAATTTTTGCCAAACTGGAGTGTCTAGAATTGATAGCTCATCAATTTTCATTTCTATGACTACTTCTAAGCATGGGCATCTTTTCATAAATTGATGCCATCCCTGTTTCCTAGTTTGTGAATTACCTAGTTATGTCCTTTTAGCCACTTTTCTACTGGAGATTGTTTTTCTTTTTCTAATTATATTTTAGGAGTTATTTATAAATTCTAAAAATTATTTTTTGCTAGCCAGTTGTGTTGTAAACAACTTTTTCCAGGTTGTGGCTTAAAACAAACTTTAAAAAATGATGTCTTTTGAGGAAAAGTAGTTTTCAATTTAATGTAACTAAATATATCATTCTCCCTCCACCACTATACCTTTTGGCTTTATGTCTTGGACAATATATTTTCCCTGGCTTGAAGTCATAAAGATATTTTCTTATTTTTCTAAGGGTTTAAAGTTTTGCTATTTATATTTTACTCTTATCTACTTGGCATTAATTTTTGCATAAGGAATGAGGTATAGATTCATTTCCATATTATGTTATTAGATATCCAACTATCCCAAGATCACTTGTCTAGAGTTCTTCTTTCCCAATGATCTTCCATGCCAGCTATTTTTCTACTTCAGGAATGTTTTTGTTATGCCTGTCCATTTGCTTTTACACACAAACTTTTGAGTCATTTTGTCAAATTCCTGTTGGAATTTCAATGAAAATTTCACTGACTTCCTACATCAACTTGAGGAATGCTTACTTCTTCACAATGGGAATTTTACTATTATAAACATGGTATATCACTCTAATAGTACAAACCTAGTACATACATAGCATATTGATATAAACATAGTATATCATTACTTTTATTTAGGTCTTCTTTAATGTATTAATTACACATTTATAATTATCTCCTCAAAGTTCTTACACATATTTTATCAGATTTATTCCTCAGTATAATTTTTTATTGATATTGTAAATGTTATCTGTATTAGTCCGTTTTCATGCTGCTGATAAAGACATACCCAGACTGGGCAGTTTACAAAAGAAAGAGGTTTAATTGGACTTATAGTTCCACGTGGCTAGGGAAGCCTCACCATCATGGTGGAAGGCAAGGAGGAGCAAGTCACATCTTAGGTGGATGGCAGCAGGCAAAGAGAGGAGCGCTTGTGCAGGGAAACTTCCCTTTTTATAACCAACAGATCTCATGAGATTTATTCACTGTCACAACAGCACTGGAAAGACCTGCCCCCATGATTCAGTTGCCTCCCACAGGGTCCCTCCGACAACACGTGGGAACTCAAGATGTGATTTGGGTGGGGACGCAGGCAAACCATATCATTATCTTTTCTAAAATTATTTTTCTACATGTTCACTACTTAAAAATGAAAACGTCTTTGGCGTTTGTATATTGATTTCATACCCAACAATCTTGGTAATTTCTTTTATTAATTAATATCATGTCTAAGATTATTTTAGAGTTTCAATAATAGGCAGTCATATTGTCTCTGAATAATAATAACATTTTATTTTTCTTGAATTAGTTTGCTGACCAAAATCTCCATTTACTTGTCTTTTTCCTTTGAAATGCTGTATCGTGAACCTTTCTAAAATCACTACCTTCTTTGAAAGGCATTGTCAAAGGGTGTCTATCACAGCATGAAAAGTACCATAATTTAACTATCTTCCTGTTGGAAAATTTCTGTTGTTGTTATTTTTAATGTATTTTTTATTATTATAAAAAAGTTGGGATTTTTTGGTATATAAATCCTCCCAACAATTTCTTAAGATACATATTAATAGTAAAATTAGTAGTACCAAAGAGTGGAATCAGTTTTAAAACTCTCAATATACATTGCCAGATTAACTTTTCAGAAAGGTCACTACAGTTTATTGACAACCGGCAGTCTATGAAAACATCTCTCTCACCACATCCTCATTAGTATATGAGGTTAGCCTTTATTTTCTTTGGCTAATTTGATAGACAAAAATGGTGTCTCATTTTAATTTGCATTTATTTGATTACTAGTGAGGTTGATCTTTTTCACAAAGTAGTTTTCAAGCTTTTGGTGTTTTCTCTCTTTTGACTCTAATGGAGTTTCATCGGTATGAAATTGTGTCTCATCAATACAAAGAAGTTGATAATAGATATTAACCCTTTATAATCTCCTTGTATTATATTTTTATTAATGATCTCTTTTTTATAACTCATGGAAGTTTTTTATTCTTGTGTTATTAAGTCTATCAGTTATTTCCTTGATCAATTTCTTTTCTTGTTTTTCTGCATCATTAGAAACTATGCCCAATATTTTCTCTTGGGTTTTCATAAAATGAAATGGAACTTGTCTGCACCATAATTTTACATATTATTAACTAGCACTAACTCATTTCTATTTTCCTTCTAAAATGAAGTTCCAGATCTTGGGTTATGTCATTTTCATTTTTACATCCACAGGGCTTGGCATAGTACCTGGTACATAAAAGCTATTCAGAAAATATTTGTTGAAGAAATTGGCTGTTGTATGTTTCAGTTTGAAATTTTTCTATGACTTTAGTTTTAAATAAAAATAAAGTGCCTTTTGCTTTATTAGCTTGGTACTCTTAAATGTTGCAGAAAGATAATACTTGGGATCTTTAGCTATTTTTGAGACTTCTAAACTGTCTATGAGTTTAACTTACTCTTATTAACTCTCAAACAGCCACTGATCATCAGTGTGCATTAAGTAGAGCTTGGGGGTATGGCCTATGGTCATGGAATAGTAATTTCTCTTTGTGTGAAGTGACATTTGTACATTAGGTCCAGAAGCTCTAATTTTTACTCTATTTTGACCTCTGATCCCCATGCTCTAATCAGGAGAGAGAACTGCTTGACGGAGTTAGTTGAGTTGAACTGATATACTCAGGATCTTAAGATCATTACTTCTGGCAGGGAAATTTTATTCATATTTTAAATCATAGCTCAAATATTATAACTTCTTACTTCATCTTTCCTTCCCCTACAGAATTAGAGGCTTCTTCATCTGTGTCCCCGTAAGTCTTAACACATTATATTAACAGCCAATAAAAGCAAACATTTGTTGAATGCTTACTATGTACTATACATCATGTTAAAATATTCACATGCTCTCCTTTAATGCTCACATTTATTCTGTAGGAAAGAAACTATCTTTACCCCTGGTTATTCAGAAGAAGATAAAAGATTAGCAGGATAACTTGTCCAAATTCATACTGCAGCTAAGTGTCTACCTTAGGGTTAGAAATAGATTTTTTGACAGCAAATGAAGCTCTTAATTGTCTCTTATATCACTGCCCTTTAATACGCTACCCTTAAGAACACAAGCAACAATATATTGAATCTTGTGTGTCTAATACCTAGTCTGGTTCCTGAAATTTAGTAGGCATTCAACAATGAGTTGGTAAATTGAAAAATGGAATATGCTTCTGGGAAGATCTGCCTAGAGGGACTTGTTTGGCTGCATACTTTCTCAGTATTTCTTGAATGGCTTGGAAGTTTTAGTCCTATGCAAACTGACCACATGTATGAATTCACAGGACCTGTACTCAAGTAAAGAGACAATTTCACCCAATGTGATCACGGGTTAATTTTAGTTTTTTAAAAATATATTCTTCTGACATACACTACTGGTGGGAGGAGAATAATGGATTCACTATAAGTCATTAAAGACACACCAACAAATTGTGAGTCACAGCATCTCGATAATGTGCTTGACAGAGTGTCTTCAAGCTCAGTTTGCCTTCTATTTCTTGTTTTCCATTTCTCCTGTTTTGCCCAATAAGAATTTCTGCAGGGAAAAAGGATTTGTATACCATTTTCCCACTGAGGAATAGGTATAACCAAAAGGCAGCATTTTCTGCTCTTGTTCCTCATTCAGGGGCAAGATTAACGCACATATACAATAAAACTATTGAGCTATTTTAATACTTTTCCTGTCATGCATTTAGGACCCTCTAAAGTTGTCATCAGCTACTGTTTCATTTAATTCCCTGGCCTTCAGGGTAATGTAAGAAAATTGAAGAGATTAGGAGCTATCTCTTTCCTGTTCAATGCATTTGTGTTGCCGTAAATTGGCACCAACCTTCAATCTCACGGTCGGGGCTCTCCAGGGTCCTCCCACTGATGTGACAGCCCAGTCAGCATGATAAATGGTGCACACCCTCTGGCAGGACAGAAAATTCTTCCCTTCCTGCCTCCACAATTCTCTTCCCTGAACTAGCAAAGAGGCAACATCTCACCATTTTACTGTGCTGAGTGGCTGCCCATTATGTTGATACTCTTTAAGTTAATTAGATGATACAGTTTCCTTGATTAATTATTTCATGTCTACTGACAAAAACGACTTTGACAAGTAGTAAATTGGAATAAAGGAAACCTTCCATCCAGAAAACTACACTTTAACACTATATTTTTTTCTTTTTCACCTGTTCTCCTACTGGAAAATTGTCTCATTTAAAGATAGAAGCAGTTCTACTGACTGAAGCTGCAAAGATCCCAGTGAGTCCAATGACCCTAGTTGAAGGATTTGGAGTTTGCAGTTTTTCTTGCATGTGTATATATAACAGAAAAAAATAGATTAACAACACACTTATATAAGCAGCGAGGAAAGAGGGAAAATAGTAGAAAGAACTATTCCCTTTAAAATAAAACTACTTTTTTTTTTTTAGCTTGGTCAGCCCATGAATTCATGTTTATATAAATATGTGTTTAATCTAAAAGAAAACATTTTAAATGGTTGTGACTGCAAATAATAAATGATTGAACCTTTCTCTGAGTCATTTATTATTTTTCAATGAGACTGAAGTTCTGGAAATTTGAAGATACATGACAATCATGTCCTCAAAAATGTTTTTTTGCAGGGTAACATCTATTGTGGAGACAGCAGTACTTATAAAAAGTTTAGTGCTGCTATTTTTCTTGACAGCATATACTTTACCTGTTTACATGAAAAAGGCCAGAATCCTTCAGTAAACAAACTGCACAGTTCTCTGTCCTTCCACCCCTTTGTATTCCCATGGACTAAGCCTGGAGCTTCGCACCCTCCCTTCTGCATCTGTGCCCATAATGTCCTACTCGACATCCACCCAGCATGGCTAATCTCAAAGTTCTGGTTGTTGAAGGAATTGAAGCTATAGAAATCATGGGTCAGGAAACCTTGCTTGGATAGCACATCCAGTGGTGGCCGCCAGAACACGTTTATCCTACTTACACATGGTCTGAGCATGTTATTTTTTTTAGCTCAAAAATCTTCTATGATTCTCCAGTAACTAAATAATTAAGGCTCTTTAATATAGCATTCAAGACTCTCTACCACGTGAACTCAGTTTCCCTTCCCAGTCTTATAAATTTGTTATATCCTCTTCTTTCTCCCCCAGAACTCTAGGCTTTAGCCACCCGGGGCATGCATTTGAACTGATCATTTTGCTTTTTCTCCAGGTTTTTTTTTTCCTCCACTCCTACTTGCTGTACCGTCCTCCCCTTTGCATGGGCTGTTTCTTTAGCTGTTGTCTCTTGCGTGCAAGCTGACTATTCTATGCTCTGCTCAGCGATACTGTGGCTGGGGTCTGCAAATTACCTTTCCCAGATCCACTTGTCAGCTGGCTTCCAATTAGTTCTGCCAACAGGAGGCCCTTGAGGGAGATTGGGAGGCAAGAAAAGGGGTGAAGTGGCTTCATTCTTGTTTCCAGTTCCTGCCAGCCTCACTCCAAGAATGGAGGGCAGGAGAAGGTCTCACCTCCAGCATTCAGCTGCACAGCTCTGCACCCTCAAAGAGGTCTGAGTGGTGCCAGCTCCTAAGTTCTGGTAACTCAGGATCTTCCTTTTGATTTATTTTTAAATAAAAACACGTAAGAGTTGAGGACTTATTGTGTATGGGGACCTGCTCAGACATGGATAATCCAGAAATATATAGGTCCAGTGGTTATGAGACAAGAAGCAATTGCTTTGGTCTTATATGAGGTGAGTCATGCGTCAGGTAGACAAAGATGGTAGAGACGGGGGAATTAGGGACAAGATGGTAAATAGAAAATCTGCAGTATTCATAGACTGTCCAGAAACTTTCACCTGTATTCCCCAGCCTCAGGAGAACCCTGCTGCATTGGATATCTGTGCTAAAGTGTTTTCTCTTTCACTTCAGCCTCTGTTTTCAATTCTTCACCCACTTGTGATGGACAAGAGACCAGCTGGCATTTGGATCTAGAGCTCCTTCATCTCTATTCATTTTATTTTTTTTTCCTAGTAAAGTAAAATACATCCCTTAATCGGTGCCATGCCACACCATATCGGAGCCTGAGAAAAAACAGAAAAAGTCAGTCCTACTGATACTTCTTTATTTAAAATTCTAATATTTTGTTCATATTGAATTTTTTGTATTATTTTGGATTAAAAAAATATTGCCCTAAAGTATTACTTATCTTGTTTATTGAGCTTTTTGCCAACCCCTTAAATGTTGTGCTTGAGATGAGGGGCTCACCTACCTCACCCCAGTCCAGGCTGTGCCACTAAATTTAAGACCAAAATTACTTTGGCTGAAGGTTTTTGGAATGAAATTGCTTTACCTTTGTAGTTAATTTTAATATTTATTCCAGGCAATTGTAAGAGGTGTAGTTTCTTTCTCAGAAGGACTTTTCCTGATTTTTTTTAGGGATTGTACTAAGCACCTGGTAGAACTTCCAGACTTTTTGGAGTAAGCATCTCATAAAAGTGCTTCTTGACTTTGTGCTCATGACTCACCTCATGCTTCTGGAGAAGGTGTATTTGAGAAGATCCATCTCCATCACCATAACCCTTGCTTCACCTGCTGTCCTTACTGTAGAAGAGGTCTGAGGAGAGAGGGGGAAGTTGGCTTTGAGGGGAATGCAGTTTGGGAAGAGGGGCCCTCCTCCTTACTTCCCTACAAACATTTGAGTGCCTAAAACTGTTTTTCTCTTCCCCTCAGTGGCAGATTGGTGATTATTTCTTGCCTGAAAGTTACCAGGCTATTGAAGCAGTGGAGACACTAACGATCCTTGAAAAATGAGACAGTCAGGAGATGGTGGAGCCTGAGTCGGGGCACCAGGCGGCAGCCTGCCTAGCAAAGTGCATTTCCTATGGATCAAGCCTGCAATGCTAAAGCCACTGAGGCTTAAGCTTTCTGATTGGTATTCCACCCCAACACCCCACTGGGCTGCCTGCTGAGCAAGGGAATCCCAACAGCAAGAGGGTGCAGGGTGGGCCATTTTTGGAGTTGGCAAGAGACAGGAGGAAGAGGTCACACTGAAGTTGCAGACCCACTTCCAGGAGCTGTGCAGGGGGAGGTCAGCATGGGCCCTTCAGACAATCAGTGAGGGAACCCAGAAGGCTGATCCGGAAATTGAACACCTTTCCAACAGAGGAAATGGATGCTGGCCAGGGTGAGAGAGAGAAGCAGCGGCAACCAAATAAAGGAGGACAACCTTGCTGCAGACAATCAGGAAAGGGTCCTGATGAAACCGTAAAAGTTCCCTTGTCTCCTCCTTCGCAGGGCATGCGATGGGGGTGTGACTCGCTTCTTCAGTGTCCTGCTGCTCAAACCTCTAAGGGGAGCAGGCAGACAGACAGGCTATGGGGCTCTGACCCCACAGCAGTGTCTAGGGGTGAATGCTTACAGCTCCTGAAGCCCCAGTAGGCGTGTGTTACTGTGTGCTCTTTTAGTTTAGCCATCCGTAGGTGGCTTGTGTTAGCTCAATTAGACTCCTGTCTTATCGCAAGGACAGAGGGCTTTCTGTATCCCGGGGTTTCTTGCCTTGGTGTACCAGAAGAGTAGGTCACACCTGTGCCTGGAGAACGAGTGCAAGGTTTTATTGAGTGGAAGTAGTTCTCAGCAGATGGAGTCAGAAGGGAGATGGAGTGGGAAGGTGGTTTTCCCCTGGAGTCGGGGAGCTCAGAGGCTGGGCTCTCCTCCAACTGCCCCGGCCAAACTCTGCGTATTTCCGCCAGCCAGCACCTCTTAGTGTGCTCTCACGCCAGTGCATTCCTTTCAATGTCAAGCCACTTGTGTCTTTTTCTGCTGATATGTTCCTCTCCACGTCCAGCCACTTGTGTCTGTGCCCACTAGCGTCTCGGGGTTTTTATAGGCACAGGATGATGGTGTGGTAGGCCAGGGTGGTCTTGGGAAATGCAAGATTTGGGCACGAAAACAGAAACGCCTGTCCTCACCTAGGTCTGTGGGCACAGGCCCGGGGACGGAACCCTCGCCAGGGACCCACGCTTCTCTACCCAGCGCTTCCGGCCTCCCTCCTGTATCACTGACGCAGAGGAGCAGGCTCCATAGAGGGAGGGGAGGTGCAAGAGAGCAACCACTTGCTGGATGGGCTTGAGAGACTCCTGCCCATCCACCCTGGGTGGAAGAAGAGGGTATGGCATGGATCAAGTGTGAGATTTAGGTTTTAAGAATGGGACTGAATCCTAAAGAATCAGTATAAGACTATTCTAATACCCAAAAGAGATTAAAAGTTATGGGATTGAACTGAGATTCTTTAATAGAACTGATGATCCAGCAGGGGAAGGGGTTAGAGGGAGCAGAACTGGATGTTAGTTATTGAAATAAATAAGACTATCTCTGTACCCCCAAGGACTTGAGGTCCTCAGCAATGCAGTCACATGCATCCTCATTAAAGGATTAGAATAGATTTTCCATCTCTGTATGCCCAGTTGCACTAGAGCAGGGCACTGTATAAGAAAGGCAGAAATTGTGGACTGGAACAAGTCCTGCACACTAAGCAGAAAAGCCTGGCTTGAGTTCTTCTTCCGCACAGTACTTAAGTGTCTTATAGCTGGTATATCTTTCTCTTTCCTTACCACCAGCCTTGAACTTCTATCTTGATGTTAATTTTCAGTAGTCTCAATATCTAGTTATTTCCACACTTATTTTTATTGTAAGATTAAGAAGAAAAGATATTGTAAAGGTGTTATATTATGTGGAAAGGTAATTTTCTTTAAATTATTGCAAATCCTTCGTGGGACAGAGCAGGTTGTGAACATGGACATAAATGACAATAACACATGACAAAATTCTATTTTTATGCTTTGGATAAATCCTTTAAATATTTTTACACCCCAGTTTTCTCAGCTGTCAAAAATAGGGGATAATTATATATAGAGATCACAGGTTGTTAAGAGGGTTACATAAAATAAGGTGAAAAGTTTTAATAAACTGTCAAATGCTATTCAAACATAACATATTATTATTATAATTTATAAGTATTTGTTAAATCATATTGCACAGGGATCTAGAGATAGAGTTAATAAGAACAGAAATCATGTAATACTACCATGGCATAGGCACGGTGGTAAACATTAAAGTTGGAGAAATCGTTTGCACTTAGTGTTCTAGAATGTAAAGCACAGCCAGTATCACCAAAGACATTTTGAGTGGGCAGAAATCTCCAAGATGGTCTGGTCAAGTTTTGAACATTCAGGGCTGATAAAGTGAGAAAAATGAAGCTAAATTCACGGAATCCAGACCCCATCCCTGCTGCCAAAGCAGCCCTAATTAGTATTAATTATTGAGCAAAAGAAGTCCTGGTAAGATTTCATTAGAAACAATGGTTTAGGTTGAGTTTAAAGATGACTGATTTTATCCAACCGTTGTGCTTTAATTAACGTTTAGTGAGTGCAAAGATTTGCCAAAGTCATGAACATTACCAGGGAAAGATTGGAACCTTGAACTGGGTCTCCTGTCTGTTGACCACCATTCACAACATACAGCTCCACTTTCCCAAGTCAGATTTGAGGTTCTTGGCTTTAACCCAAACTTTAGCCAGGCAAGCTAGACACTGGGCGGTTCCCCATCCACTTTGGTATAAACAGAACATTTTAAGAGGAAGAAGATTACCTTTTATAACAGAACATGGATACAAAAGACAAGAATTCAGAGTAGAATTAGGTGGGAGGAACCTGGGTCCACAAGTAGAACCTGGGTTCGCAAGTAGAATTCTATCAATTCCATGCACACAAAGGATTTTCAGGGTTTGAAGTTCCAGATGGCTGCCACCCATAACCAAGACAAATTGGATTTGCCAAAATTAATAGAATGTAACATGAATTATTTGATTCACTCACATTAGCTGCCAAATATTTCTTTTGGAGCTTGGATTAACATAGAAGTAGGGAGGCCTGTAGAGAGGGACATGCATAAGGAAGAATTGGCCCCAGAAGTGGCCCCTCTACATGAAAGGAGGCAGAGGCGTTTACATACAAGGTATGTCCAGGAGATATTCTTATTGTTAAGCACAGACTTATCTTTTTAGAAGGGAATCAAATGGTTTTCTGGAAGTTGGCAGTGTCTTAAGGTGGGGATACCTCTGACTCCCAAAAAGATCATTATGAGCTACAGTGGTAGATGTAGGATGAAGAGTTTCTCTGAAAGCTCACATAGAAATTCCCTAATAAAGTTTGTAGGGGATCACATCCTTCATTCTTCTCCACTGACACTTCTCTGTCTTGCCCAGATACCTTCCTTGATGGCCTCCTAGTGGGTTTATCTGCCATTCCTCTTGTCGCATGAGTCTGATCTCTGCTCTGCATTCACAATAATCTTCCAGCCAGGCAAATCCTACACGATTACAGTATTACCAGACCTAACATGTTCAGTGACTTCTTCCCCTTGCCTTTGAGATAACATCAAAATACTGCATTCAGATTACAAAGCTCCAAGATTTGGCCCCAGATCATGTTCCTGGTTTATCTGTCCCCTGCATCCCTTAAACCTTTGCTCCGACCTCATGGTACAAAATGAGCTCCATTTTCAGAGGTGGGAACACAACTTGTTCTCAATCCTTGGCCTTTCACATAGTGTTTGGCCTGGAAATTTCCTCCCTCTTCATCATGCAATTCCTACTTATTCCCCAGTTCTCAGATAACCATTGATTCTTTGCAGAAGATTTTACCAGCCCCTGTTATGGGTTATATCTTATGTGCTCTCCCCATCATCTCTTGCACATCTGTTCTCATAGCATTAATATTTTGTGGTGATAACTTACATGGCTGGGAAATTAATAGGCATTTACAACTGTGGATACCTGCTAAGAGGTTGGGTCTTATTCAGATGAAAGGCCCTTTTGTTCTGAGGTGTGTCTTCATGGGTTTAGGTAATTAAAAGTGGGCTGGAGCTGACCTGGTCTTAGGTCTGGGAAAGATTTGAATTGTTTTGCATTAAAAATAAGAGAAGTTTATTTTGCTAGTTCCATGATTTTTTTTTTTTTTTTATGGTGTCTTGCTATGTTGACCAGACTGGTCTCAAACTCCTGGCTTCAAGTGATCCTCCCATGTCCCAAACCCCGGCCTATTTCCTTGATTCTTAATTGAGTACTTGCCATGTGCCAGGCCTGGTCTAGGTGACTTACCTGTATTGATAACTTTCACTATGATATTCTTGTGGAGGCACCATTTTAATTCCCATTTTATAATAAGAAGATGATACCTTCCACAAGGTTTTGCAAGTCCTGAGTGATGTAGCTGCAATATGTTCTTGAGAAGGAAGAGGCACAGAAGAAACAGAAGTGGCAAAGGAGACAGGCAGAAGGAAAGTGATCTTTGAAAGCCGCATATCATGGCAGTGGGTTGGGGAAAGAGGAGGCTGTTAAGATGCTGGGGGCTATATTTTAAGAAATAAGATTTCTCATTTTTCAACTTTGACCTCATTTATTTAGTCTTTAACAATTTTTGTTTTGTGCTTACTACCCGTTAGGTACAGTTTTAGGACTGGGTGTTGGGAGGCGGGCATAGGGAATCTTACTCCTGGACTGATAACGCAGTAGAAATCTGGAGAAAGGGATCAAGTCACACATCTACTGGGGGGAGGGATGCTCAAATCAGAGGGAACAGCAGATTCAAAGTCCCTGAGGATGGAGTATGTTTGGTGTTTCGTTGTTGTTGTTGTTTGTTTTTTTGAGATGGAGTCTCGCTCTGTCACCCAGGCTGGAGTGCAGTGATGTGATCTTGGCTCACTGCAACCTCCACCTCCCAGGTTCAAGCTATTCTCCTGCCTCAGCCTCCCAAGTAGCTGGGACTACAGGTGCGTGCCACCATGCCCAGCTAATGTTTTGTATTTTTAGTAGAGACTGGGTTTCACCGTGTTAGGCAGGATGGTCTTGATCTCCTGACCTCGTGATCCACCCACCTTGGCCTCCCCAAGTGCTGGGTTTACAGGCATGAGCCACCGGGCTCGGACTGTGTTTGATGCTTTTGAGGAGCTGTCTGGAATGTCTGGAGTGGGATGAGGAAGATAAGATCGCTGGAGATGAGGTCAGCAGGGAGTCAGGGTGGTAATCTGGTAGCCCTTGTGGGCTTCTAGGCTGCAGGAGATGGGACAGTGTTTGGAGGGCTTTGAGCTGAGCTGGGACTTCATCTGAGTCCCTTTTTAACAGGTCCCTCTGGGTGCTGTTGAAGAATAACCTCTGGAGATAAGTGGGAGGTCAACTAGGAGGTCAGTGCAACAACCCAAAAGAGAGATGATGTCGATTTGGAGGTAGTGAGAAGTGGTCAAATTCTAGATCTATTTGGAAAACCGAGTTCTCAGGTTTGCTGTAACGTATTTCTCCATCTCTCAAAACTTCCATTAAGTCTTGCTTGCTCACTGAAGCAGTATTATGAGTCGTGTGTGTGCACGCACTTGTGCATGTGCAAAGTAAGGAAGAGGGCTCAGTCTTACGACTAGTGAAAATGTGACACAAAATAGAAAGAGCACATCCCAGACTGTGAACTTTTCCTAAACTGAACTAATTCAGCAGAAGGAGGTGTTCAGAGCCAGACATAAAATAAAACTGTAAGTTCCTTGAGAATTATCACATTCATGGGAAGGGTACTGGACTGACCAAAATACAGGGAATGAGAGTCAAGAAACTCTTAAGTGACAGAATGACCCCAGCTAAAACCTAGGTTAGATTACTTTTATTTTCACCTTCCCCACTAGATTATGAGCTTCAGGAGGACATGGTTGGGTTTGTGTTTCTATTATTTATCATTTTGTTCCTAGTGGCTGGCACATAATAGATGCTCAATACACATTCCCTGGAGAAACAAAATGAATAATTCTCTTATCTAAGAGAGACTTGTGTTGCTCCATAGTTCCTGTCCATGCTACAGGTCCAGAGTTGGAAGAAGAACTAGAACTCAAAAACCTTGATGCTTTCTTAAGGAGTGCAGGCAGATCAGATCTAACTGCTATCTCAGCAGGCTGACTGTGAAGTCATCAGTCAGGTGAATATTTTTCAACCATCATCATCATTAGCAGTAGCAATATCAAACATTTATTTTGTCCACATCATGTGAGACGTATCTATGTGGAAGAGAAACACAATTATTAATAGAAGGGCAGAAAATCTGAATAGGTGATGGAGAGAACCCTAGACCATATTGCAGCAACACCTTGGGGGCACTTCCCAGTTTTTCCACTTACTAGCTGAGTGCACTTTAGCAAATATTTTACTCTCAAGTTGAAACACTAAAGGGCAAATAATTATAAAAATGGGGTATATTGAAATACTATCTCATGAAAACTCTATGAATTAAGTAAGATCATGTTTATGAATATGCTTTAAAAGCTTTAAAACACAGTACACATATATAATGAAGCTTACAGCATATTTGGTGAAGGTGCATAGAATAATAAAATGCATCTGATTATGGCAGGTGCTAGCATAAAGAATAAATGCTTTAGGAGAGGCATAAAAAAGTTGACTTTTTTTTTTTTTTGTTCTGGACAGCCTAATTGTACAGGTCCTTGCCATCGTGTTCCTGTGGTCTTTAGTATGTGATAGCTACAGGTCGGTGTCAGGCAGCACTGGAGAATTTGCTGTTCATTCTTAGCTCTCCATTTGCTCCCTTCTGGACTTAAGGCATATTACAGAATTACTGTAAGCCAATGAGTCTCCATTTGCAAATGAGGGATAAAATTTGCCAGCTGTCTTCTACCCTCCCTGGGAGGAACTGGGGTTTAATAAGATAATGAACATTATTCTCTCCATATGCACTCTACACCCTTGGCTCCTGTGGTCTTCAAAAGGCTTTCCATAGGCATAAGTGCAGATTCTCAAAAATCAAATTCAAACAGTCAGAAGGCAAGCCACATGCCAGTGACTATTCATCACAGATTAATATTAATTCCCATTAGTTAATGTTTTCTATTAGCAATTGTACAATTAATCAAGAACAATATGTCACAAGGCAGAGACAGCTGTGGGTGGATAATTGGGATGTAGGTGGCTTGCCTTCAGTGACCACTGCGTCACCTCTACTTGTCAAAGCTTCCTATTTCCTCTGCCACTTCTTTCTCTGGCCATCAAATCTAATAACAATTCATGTAAAGATATTGGGAAAGCACATCAGTAATTTCAGGGCATGGAGGAGAAGTTGCAGTTTTAAAGAAGATTGCAGGAAGAAGATGATGCTTAAAATAAAGTCACCACATGTTCTCACTTATAAGTGGGAGCTGAACAAGGAGAACACATGGACACAGGGAGGGGAACAACACAAACTAGGACCTGCTAGGGGATGGTGTGGGGCGAGGGAGCGCATTAGGATAAATAGTTAATGCATGTTGAGCTTAATACCTAGGTGATGTGTCGATAGGTGCAGCAAACCACCATGGCTCATGTTTACCTATGTAACAAACCTGCACATCCTGCACATGTACTCTAGAACTTCAAATAAAAATAAAAATAAATAAAATAAAGCCAACCAGCCATTAATAATGGTAATGAAAAGAATAATAGTAACAATAGCAGCTCTCACTTATTGAGTGCCAAGTGTGTAAGGCACTGTGAAGAATGAAGACTATCAAAAATTGTCCATGATTGCCGGGCGCAGTGGCTCACGCCTGTAATACCAGCACTTTGGGAGGCTGAGGCGGGCAGATCACCTGAGGTCAGGAGTTCGAGACCAGCCTGACCAACATGGAGAAACCCCATCTCTACTAAAAATACAAAATTAACTGGGTGTGGTGGCTCATGCCTGTAATCCCAGCTACTCAGGAAGCCGAGGCAGGAGAATCGCTTGAACCCAGGAGGCGGAGGTTGCAGTGAGCCAACATCATGCCACTGCACTCCAGCCTGGGCAACAAGAGTGAAACTCCCTCTAAAAAAAAAAAAAAAAAGAAATTGTCCATGATTTTGAAGCTTACACTTTCCTTGGGTTGGTGAAGAATAAATCTACAAAGCTGAAATAACAACCCTCCGGATAATAACACAAAATTCAAAAAACAGGAGAAGGGAATTTCACAAGAGTGACTGAAGAGTCCTGACTCAGATTGGCTGGGTTTGAATGACACTTCTGCCACTTATTAGCCTTGTGATCTTAGCCAAGTTATTTAACCTTTGTGTGCCATAGTTTCTCATCTGGAGAATGAAGAGAGCAATGATACTTATCATATAGGGCTGCTTTGAGGCTTTTATGAAATAGCACAGGCGAAGTACTTTAAACTGTCCCTGGTACATAAGTAATAATAATGACAATAACGTTAATTATAGTAATTATGATGCTGTGTGCTGTGTCTCACACCTGTAATCCCAGAGCTTCAGGAGGCTGAGGCAGGAGGATCTGTCGAGCTCAGGAGTTCAAGATCAGACTGGGCAACATAGTGAGACACTGTCTCTACAAAAGGTACAAAAATTAGATGGGTCTGGTGGCATGCACCT
Source organism: Hylobates moloch (assembly GCF_009828535.3). Taxonomy (NCBI): domain Eukaryota; kingdom Metazoa; phylum Chordata; class Mammalia; order Primates; family Hylobatidae; genus Hylobates; species Hylobates moloch. The sequence continues at coordinate 52,391,992 of NW_026652285.1, read as the reverse complement.
GTGGTCCCAGCTACTTGGGAGGCTGAGGTGGGATGATTGCTTGAGCCTGGGAAGCCAAGGCTGCAGTGAGCTGTGATCATGCCTCTGAACTCCAGTCTGGGCAATAGAAGGAGAGAGATCCTGTCTCTTAAAAAATATAATGATGCCCAGGTGCAGTGGCTCAAGCCTCTAATCCCAGCACTTTGGGAGGCTGAAGCAGGCGGATCATCTGAGGTCAAGAGTTAAGAGACCAGCCTGGCCAACATGGTGAAACCCTGTCTCTACTAAAAATACAAAAATTAGCCGAGTGTGAGTGTGGTGGCACATGCCTGTAGTCCCAGTTACTTGGGAGGCTGAGGCAGGAGAATTATTTGAACCCAAGGGATGGAGGTTGCAGTGAGATGAGATTGTGCCACTGCACTCTAGCCTGGGCAACAGAGCAATATTCCGTCTCTCTCTCTCTCTCTCTCTATATATATATATATATGATAATGATACATTATGAATTGCAAAGTTGATCATTGAGACAATAATCACAATGGCAATTCAGAACAGGAGTCAATGCTATCTCATGGATAAGGGCAAATCTAAGTTGGATGTGACCCATGGATCACCTTTAGAAAGGTGCAGAACATTTTAGATGGAGCCATAGGATATGATGTGAACAGGAGGCTGCAGGTGGAACAGAACAGCTATAAATCAGTTTTCCTGGAGCAGAAGATTTGTACAGAATGCAACAGATACCAGACCAAAAGGGACCTGAGCCCTCAGTGTCAAATATTAGCACCTTACAAAGATGAATCTGGTAGTGATATGTGGGAGGGCTAGAACTGGGAGAGATCAGCAACAGTAAGCGAAGCTAAAAAGAGACATTTTAGGGATCAATGAGAAGGAAATTTTGGGTCCCTGGGAACCCCTTAAATCTGCTAATGCATAAAGCAGGTCCTTTCAATAGGTTTTCTTCCCATTCTCGGAGCTAAATGTGAAGGGAAATGCTAATGCCCTCCCCAGAATGCAGAGCTAATGGTGTGCAAAGTTATAGGTGGAATTACTTAGTGGAAGTGCTGGAAGAATTTCTAAGGGAAAAGCCACATAGCTGGTGCACATGCCTGATGATAGCAAAAATGGGATGTGCCTTACTTAAAATCAGACATGCCCTTCCTCAGCCACTGAGCTTTTTCCTTCACTTGTAGTTTTACATTTGAAGCTTGTCAGGACTTGCCTGCTATCTTTTGAATATTCAGACATCAACCTTTACTGTGGAATTAGCTCCACTTTAATTTCCTGATAACACCTAAATTAAGGTACGAGTTCTAAATACTTTATTAATAATGTACACTCTAATTAATAGAAATTACTTTTCCAGCATGTATTATTAAAGGATGTGTTCCAACATGTCTTTTTATGTTTTCCAGTTTACTTGCTTAGAAAACTGGTTGCTGTTGCCACCTCTAACCTGAACCTGCTCCTGATAGACTCTGTTCAATATATGGAGGTACACCCTTCACTTTACGTTTGAGAAGAAATATCTCATCAGTTCCCCACCTGGCTCTCTGTTAAAACAATTTTTTGCTCAAATAAGTCCCTTCATAAATTTGCTTTAAGTCAGACACTTCAGCCCTAACATTTTACCCTCCAAATGACTAATTCTTTACACTTTTAGATTGTCATTCTACATTTCTAAATATGAGGAAGAAAACTGGAATCTGTCTCAAATTTGAATTAAAAAAAAAAACAATAGGATGCCTGCTGCTTTTTGTTTGTTCAAGTTTTAGAGTTCAACATTTCTCATCTGGCTATTTTTGGTCTGGAATTAGCTCCGGTTCTAACCTAGCAGGAAGGTAAACTGAGGAAGTGGGGTGATAATTACCTTCCGGGAAACACCAGAGTGGCTGAAAGGCATGAGATCTTCAGCCAGACTGTTGAGTTCAAACCCTAATCTTGCACTTCCCCAGTGAGGGACAGTGGCCAAGTACTTACCCTCTCTTTTTCTTTCTTTATCTGTAAATAGGGATGACCGTTCACAGGATTATCATGAGGATTTAACGAGTCAATTTGTGGGGAGAACTTAGATGAAAGCTCAGCACAAAGTAAGTACTGAACAAATATAATTAAATCTTGCTTTCCAGGGGCCCCTTTTCCCAACTCTACCCCCAACTCAGAGGACCTATGTCCTAAGGTTCAGATTAAAGCCGTGTAGGAGCTCCTGATAATTTTTTCCAAATAATTTTCCATTTAATGCATGCTAAATGCGTGCATGGAGAGCCTGCCAGGCTACTATCATCTGGTGGTCTAGGGCTCAGGTTTCTGCAGAGAGTTGGAGAAGAATTAAGCAAATAGGAGCCCTTCAGTGCTTTTTGTCTTGTGAGGTTTAGCAATGAGAAACAACACTGAACCAGCTTCTGTTTTAGCAATGGGCAGTCTAGCTTTCGAAAGTAACTAGCCACATGCTAAGCAGAGTCTGTTGTAGACTCTGCAGACCCTGCTTCAGTCCAGTAAGACGTGATTCCTTGATGCCTCCCTCCTTCCTGCCTCATGTCCAGACATTAGCAGATTTCAAGTCTTGTAACTCAAGCCACTCTTGTCTAGTGAAGTGTGGGATGTTGTAAAGCAGATTAGATTAGATGTATATTGTTTTTCCCCCTCTAATCATTAGTAAAGAACTTTTTCTTTTTCTTTCTTCCAAAAAAATGTTTTGAATTCCGGGGCAAAAGCTTGAATAGTTCCCTAGTATCATCGGACCAAAGATGGATTTCTCTCGGGGGACCTGAGGAGGCCATCAGTGTAATTTATTTCTGTCTCAATGCTCAGTAATGGATGTGACCTTGTGTGTCTCAGGGCTCTCTTAACACTTGTGGCCCTGGATATGAAGAGTTAAACATTCCACTCCTCTGTAGAGAGATGTAGATACCTTGACATTCAGAGGCACAGTTCCCAACCTAATCCTTTCTAAATCAGATTAGTCCATCCCATCGCTGACAGTTCACTGACGAGTGCATTCCTCAAAGAGAATCTCATCTGAGATGCAGAGCACTCGCTGCAGTTTTATAGTATCAGAGTAGTAATTCATGCCCTGAGTAATAAAGAAACTCATTAAATGTAGAATCTCGGTTCTTGCTTTGTACTTAGACCTCCCAGCAGTTTAACTTGTGCATAATGAGTCTAAATACTTTAAGGGATAATATAAAAATTATCTACTATTCTTTCATATCTAAAATTGTGCATTTGTTTCCCCTTCACTACATTGCTGACATAACTAGGAAACAATAAATTACCCTAATTACATGTTATTTATTAGAAAGGAAGCAAATAAGTCATTTGGAGACAAATCCCTGTAGTTATTCATGGAACTGCTTTAGATGACAAAGATAGAGTAAAGCCAGCAGTCTTTCATTATATTTATTACACACTCTTTGTGCTAATGAACAATAACGGGCTTCACTGAAATAATGGTCTCAGCTCCAAGTTGTATGGAATGCTATATGGGCCATATTTATCAAGGGCAAGTCAGGGCTTTGCTTGTCCTTTGTTCTTTGCTTTCCATTAAAGGAAGAGGGTGGAAGACAAACAAAAGTAGCTTGGGAGATTTTAATAAACACAGTGGAAACTAGTTAGCATATTTAAAAAAAGCCTTCATGCCACCTCCAGCAGCAGTGCACTCTTGAAAGAAAATGATCACTTATTGTTGTATATAAATCCTGAGTAGCACCTTCATTCCTTACCTGAGGAAACATGAATGCATACACACAAATATGTCTACCTGAAAATGTGAAATTTTGAGTAAAAAGTTTCTGAGATTTCCCTAAGATATTTTAACTATTTATTACTAATCTCATAAATTGGTTCGAGAAACTAATATAGGTCTTTGCTTTGTAGTGGGAAACAAAACATGTTTTAGAAATTGCACCCTAAAAGATCACAGAGATTTTCTACTAATTTAATGCCAGAGGAGTTAGGGTACAGGGTTATCACAGGAGAAAAACTGTAAAAAAATGCACAAGTGAAACCAGTTTTTCTCTATATGTCACATGTTTTTATTACAGCTCCTGCTGCATCTTCAGAAGAAGAAAATCTCCAGCATGAAGACAAGAAAGAGGTGAACCATTTTGTATCCATGTGTTTCTAAGAAAGCCGTTCAAAGTTGTGGTGGCTGCAAGAGCAAAAACATTTTTATTTTCCTTCTCTTGGAATAATTGAGCCAATATATTAACACTTAAAAGTGTTACCTCATGGATAGTACCAGAACTGTATTTGAGGGTTAAACCACAGAGAACAAAAGAGTGCAGGAAAATCTAGGAGGGAAGGAAGCCAAGAAAGTCAGCTGGGACCGTCTCTTCTTTTGAATTAGCAGTTACCCTTCAGTTGCTTTTTATTCAAACATTTGTCTAGTTCCTCTTCAGAGCCGTTTCGTGATATACAGCAGGATTTCCCATCCTAGATCAGACTGCTGGTGCATGGAGCGGGTATGCTAACATTGGCAACCTTCCAATAATGAGGCATCAACAAGGCAAACCATCAACAAAGCATATTGCCAATTATGCAAGGCTGTGAACAGGGTTACGCAGGAGAATGGTGCAGGCAGGGTGGGGTGGGGAGACAAGGAGGGTGGGAATGAACAGTTAGAGTTAGGCATAAAATTCCGCTGAAGAACTCACTTACCCATTTCTCCACTAAATCTCTTCTAAGCTTTTCACAAAGTTCAAATAAAGTTAGTTTGTTAAATGTATATTTTGCAAAACCTGCCTCTGAGTTGAGGGCAATGAGAGGAAGCAAACCCAAGCTGACTCTGTGAATCCTGTGAGAAGAGTAAATCCTGCTAAAACTTTTCCGTGTCTCTCCTCTCTGGTTTCTGGGTGACATGTTTTGGAGTCTTGTGAATGAGCTACATGTAACAAAGGGGACCGTGCCACCTAGTTTGCTTCAAAGTCCTGGTCACACCTGTTGTCCTGAAGGCATAATTAATAACAACACCCCTTTATCCTCAAAGTGTTCTAGTTTGGACAGTAAATCCTGTAGTAACTCTAGCTATAACCCAAAACTCAACTTCAGGCAATTGAATATACAAGGAAATATCCTAGTGATGTTTAAAACTCCTACAAATACCCATCCCTACACTGTAACAATTATGGAGGGGGAGTTTTAAATAAATCATTCAAATTTGACCTATTCTGATGAACTGATTTATGGGGAATAATTCTAAGAATGCAACTTTCAAAGAGATTAGGAACCTACTGTTTTTTAGAGTAACCAGGCCAGAATTGGCAAAAAATACCTTGATGTTGGTTGTTTTCCCTTTGTTTAATAGCATTTTGACTTTCGAGCAATGTCAAAGTTACACTTGAGATCACAGGTCCATGACAGAGCAAATGGTCGCAACTCCTGCTGAATCGTTTGCTTCTCTTAGAGGAACATCCAAAATGAGGTGGTCTTGGCAACCAGTGCAAGGCAAGGGGCCCACCACGGCAAAACCCCTCAGACCTCTGGGCTTGCTCAGGAGCTTTGTTTGCATTAAGACTGGTTGGAGGGAAGTGCACACTGGGCGTTTCTTCCTAACACCCGTGTTCTCAGTGAATACTTTCTTCTTGAGCCACAATTAGATTGCCTGATTATTTCTGACTTTCATTTCTTATTGGACCATTAAACCTAAGTGGAATTTCAAAGCCATAGGATTATCACATAAGAGAGACCCCAATTTTGGTCTATGGAATATAACTTTTGGCAGATTTTAATTGGGATCAGTTTATCAGTCTAATTTATGCCAGAAGTCTTGTGATTAAATGCTTAATAAGATTAAACAGATCAAAAGAAGTATATAGTAAAACATTTACTTATAGCTCAGGTCTATTTTTAGAAAACATGACTACTGAAGCAGAGGGACTGAGCATTAGCATAGAATCTCTGTTTTAGAGTGACAACAGGATGTCGCAGGGACCGTGGAAAAATGGAGACTATGTCACCCATCAAAAAGGGAGCAACCAGACTCAGCTTCAGCCATCTGTTAACTTATGGAAATGGGATTCCTTGTCATGGAACTTTCATGTTTTTTTCAACAGAAGTAAAAATCTGTATTATTATATAAAACTACCTGCATACCATTGGGGCTGGAGCTGTGTTCTCCAATCCCCAGGATCTTTTGGGGACCACCATTCTTCCATATCCCCTTAACATCACTGCCTTCCAAGTGTATTCCTTTGAAACACAAGTCAGAAGACTATTTTATCCATTCTTCTGTCATTCTTCAGTCACTGCCTTTGTTCACTGAAGGAAGACATTAGCCCATGGCCTAGTGTCTGCTACAGCATTCTGAGATACCAAATAGTAATATTGATGGTCCATTCAACACTCTGGCCCCTCAGTCCCTTGGCCACCATAAATTCCATGACATTTTTTCCACTCCACCTTAGTTACTCACTTCTGGGGTCATTCTCTATACCTCATCAATGCCACTGCCTTCAGTTTCAAACATCCTACTCTCTGGCTACCACTTCCTAATTTCCAGTTTATTCTCACTAATAATCAGACTTCAATTCAAGCTTATCAGGGTTATCAAATCCACTGATGGCTCTTACCAAGCTTAGATATAATGATCCATTATCATAATCCATTGCACATACCCTCATCTCCCTGACCCACCCACACCATCATACTCCCTGTGTCTTAAAAAAACAAACCCTGAAAAATCCAATTTTATACATCTTTTGCACCTGAACCAAGTAGCTGAATGTGGCTGAAGAAAACACACAGTCATGTGGAATAAATGGTCTGTCTTGAAATTCATGACTTTAAATCTTAAGTGCATTCTTTGTGTTGTCCTTTCCTCTGGCACCCACCCTCTCTCTCCCCCAGAAAATAAGTTTGCACCATTTTCTTTCTCTTCAAACCTCTAACACTTCCATCTCCTCTTTCAGACTCAGGTGATGATCTTGATTTTTATTTTAGTAGGTAAATATAATCAATAAGAAAGAGCCTCATATTCTCCACCAGAGATCTATCGACTCCCTTGCATTTGTACTTTTGTACTAGGCCTGTTACAACAGATAAACTGTTATTGTTCCAGTCTCTGAAATCCAGTGCTCTGGATTTCATCCCCTCTCATTTATTAGAGGACAGCCTCCTACTAGTTCATTCTGCTATCTCATTCTCTACTCCTATTAACACATAAATATGTTATCCCTCCTCTTATTAACTACGCTCCAACCTTTGCCTCAATATATTCCTACATACTGGACTCTTTCTCTGCTTTCACAAGAAAACCTCCTAAAAATGTTTTCGGTACTGGCTGTCCCTATTTCTTTCTTTCTTTCTTTCTTTTTTTTTTTTGAGACGGAGTCTTGCTGGAGTGCAGTGGCACGATCTCTGCTCACTACAACCTCCGCCTCCCGGGTTCAGGTGATTCTCCTGCCTCAGCCTCCCGAGTAGCTGGGATTACAGGCACGTGCCACCACGCCCAGCTAATTTTTGTATTTTTAGTAGAGACGGGGTTTCACCATGTTGGCTAGGATGGTCTCAGTCTCCTGACCTCTTGATCCGTCTGCCTCGGCCTCCCAAAGTGCTGGGATTACAGGCGTGAGCCAATGCAACCGGCTGGCTGTCTCTATTTTCTTACCTTCCTTTCTATATTGAACCCAACTCAATCAGACTTTCTTCAAGATATGCTTATGAGACAAATCCAGTTCTATGAACCACAGTTGCATCTTCTGACTTGGAGAGCAGGAGGTATTACAGCTACACAGTACTTTATAAATCCTATGTTCCTAATCCCATTTGAGCTTGACATTAACTCCATAGGGTAAACAAGGGAAGAGTTAATCTTTCCTTAAGGCAAATGAGAAGAAAGGGACATGGGAGATTACATCACTTACTCAAATTAGGTGATAAATAGTGTCTGCATCACCAGTAATTGGAGCTCTCCAACACCTCCAGAAAGATGAAGTAAAGAAAGCACAGATTTGTTATGGTTATTGACATTCATAAAGTCTGAAATTTTAAGCTGAAAAGGTCCTTGAAAATTACTGATTACAGCAGAACACTGGTGAGGCTATTGACTGGCCTAAGGTCACACAGGTATTTGGTGGTAGAACAGGGACCTGAGGTGTCCTGACTGCTGGCAAATGCTCTGTCTCAGACACCATGTCTAAGATTTGAAAATTCAGCACCACCAGCAGCAAAGAGTGAGCAAACACTTGATATGTAGAGAAGAATTGTTCAAAAATCCCAACAACAACACAGCAACAGTAGCCATCACCAAATGGCTAACGTTCTTAAAATGTGGTCCAAGACTCACTGGCATCAGAATATAATTGCTGCAAAAATGCTAACCCATGGGTCTCAACCCATTTGTGCAGTATCCGATTCTTAGGACATGATGCTTAGGAATTTACATAGGATTTTAAAATAAGAAGTTATTTTAAATAACTTCTTCAGCTGATTCTTACATACTCTTAATGTTGAGGATCATTATGTGACTAGGAATGGACAAACACACTCAGCGCAAATTTCAATTCATAATTTCATCTTCAAAAGGAAGATGTCATGCGCTTTGATTTCTCATTAATGAGAAAAAAAAGCAGAAGGAATCCAGCTGTCTCTCCTTAATTAGCTCTTAGAGTCCCATTCACTTTTGTTCTCTTTCTCAGTTGAGCATCTTTTTAATGTTAGGTACTGTGGTGATACAAACTTCAAAAAACAAGCTGTTCAGTGTGTTTGCAGCTGGGAGTGAGGAAAATGACCCGCCAGTAAGTCATTCTAGAAACTCACATTCTGTAAACGCTAGGGATGAAGGAGGTTCATTCACTTCTGCCCCTCAGCAAGGGTGGGGCCTCTAGGTCAGGGTGAGAGTATCTGTGGAGCAGTCAGCAGGCTAGTCTGGTGATGAATAGGATGGAGCAGAGGCCACGCAGGGATCCGTCTCTGCAAGTGATATATATTTGTGGACACACATAGAGACTGCCAGCTCTAGAAATTGTATAGGGCTGGATGCCTCAACATCTCTGCAAACTTAGTGATGCATGGAATGTTTCTGGATGTGATATCCCTGGAAGCCCAATCTTCTTGCTCCTAGCTTCTCCCTCTGGCTAAAGCTAAACTCGATAAATACTGAGGCAGGTCTCTTGCCCATACCCACATCAAAGACTGGTTTCACAGTTTTAGCTTGGATGAAACTTTGATGTAGAAAAAACTGGTCCATGACATTTTCTTACATACCAAAGAACTAGTGAAATGAGAGGTATATCTCTTGTAAGGTAAGAGTAAAACTGTTTACAAATAACTAGCAGAATATTCAACCCACTATCATTCTTGTATTCCTTGCCAATTGGGGAAAATAAATGCTTAAGGGTTGAATTTTCCTATCATTTCCTGTGCATCAATAACAGCCCCCAAGCCAGATTGTGAAAATCTTGAGGGTTTTATTTCTTGCGGGACTTTTATATCCCTATCAAGCCTAGTTCAGAATTGAATATATCACAGGAATGAAAGAACTACTTGATGATTGATTAATTGGCAAAACTAATTGGTTGTTTAATTTGTTATTTTATTTTCAGTATATAGATGATGTGATCATAATACAAAAAAAAAAAAAAAAAGAACAAATGCAAGCAAGGTCAAATCAAAGACTGAATTCAAACCAAATCTATTCCATTAAACATTGCTTGGATGCCGAGAGTACCAAGGGTTGTTTCTCTCCTTCTGCATATATATGCCCTTACCTCCTCATGTGTTATGGAGAAGGATCCCAGGAACTCGGGAGAGAAATAGAGATGATTGCACTTTATTGCAGCATTTTCTAATTATACTGATGTCTCTCTTCATAATTCATGCATGATTTTTTGCCAGGATCTTGTGAGCAATGGTTTGTGCAGCTTGGGCCCTGCACTAGGGTGACTGAATGAGTGGGTGGGTAAGACTGCAATCTAGCATGGATTCAGCACCAGTCCATGCTTCCTGCTGCAGTCCTGCTTCTACCAGGAGAGCAAACAGCATGCCCATTTCTAATTAGCAAAGGCACTAAGGTCAGCTATTGTAGTCCTGATCTTAGTGGCTTTAATACTTAGTCTTTAAGAATCCATGCCCTTTTGGGTAGGTTGCTTACCATGTATGCATGTTGTTTAGACGATATGCTAACTGGGTTTTCTGTTTCACTCTTATCAACATATAAGCTTGCTGATTTACATTAGCACACATAGTTTCTGCAGGAGGTAGGCCTTAGGTTCGAATGGATTGCTGTAGAATCTCATCTCTACAGATCTGAGAAAGTGGGACTAATGTTCTGGTTATACAAATTGAAACATCCTGTATTTTTTCATGAACAAGGATAAATTGAATTTGTTTGTAACATCAGGCTTGCACATTAGGCTTTGAAATATTCACATACTTAAAGGACATATTCTTAATTTTGCACCACATATCCCTAAAACAGAGAACTGTTCAATGTCTAGTGAACTTTGGATTTTGAAGGAAACATGGTTAGCATTTGGCCATGTTGTTCTGATCAATTTCACATAACATTGCCAGTTTTACACAAAGTCCAGAATTAAGAAAAGGCTCTACAGAAGGTTGAAGTTTTCATAAAAGCTACTTGGCTAATTGTGCCATATAATCTAAGATGAACTCCGTATTTACAGCTATTAGGAATGACGTATGGAGTCTTTGAGAAATCCTGAAAAAAATCACCTCATAGACACTGAGTATTTTAGAGCAGAGCCATACATTTTGCAGATAACTTCTTTAAAAAAATTTTTTTTAAATAGCTCCTGTCTTGCTACAAGGTCCTGATAGAAACTGAACACTTTCCCATGTGACACCAAGTTTCTTTGGATCCTAGGTTGCCTATCATGGACTGGGTGTTATCTGACCCACCAAGCTATCAAACTGGGAGTGTGCAATGGTCTTCCATAGAGTAGAAGATCAGCCTCAAGCAGGTCTAGAAAGCCCAGGTAAGTTGCATGAACAAGTGGCTCAGATTCACTTGGTACCTTGTTATTAGCTGAATTGCATCCCTCAAAATCCATATATGCAAGCCTTAACAATCAGTGGGATTGTATTTGAAGATAAGGACTTCAGAGAAAATTAAGTTAAAATAAGGCTATAAGGTGAACTTTATTTCAATCTTACTGGTGTCTTTACAAGGAGATGCAATTTGGACGTACAAAAAGACACAACGGATGTGCGTCCATGCAGGAAAGACCGTGTGAGGACCCAGCAAGAAGGTCATCTATAAGCCCAGGAGAGAGGCCTCAGGAGAAACCAAACTTGCCACCACTTTTATCTTGGACTTCTCACCTCCAGACTATGAGAACATAGATTTCTGTTGTTTAAGCCACACAGCCTGCAGTATTTTGTTATGGCAGTCCTAGAAAATGAACATATACCTCTTCCGGCTTCATTGCCTAAAACACAACCTATTTATTTTCTCCCAACTCTGTACATCAGAAGCCCAGGTAGGCTTGATTGGGCTCTCTGAAAATCAATTCGCCAACTGGGCTGGGCTTTTATCTGAAGGCTTTAGAGAGGAATGTCTTGTGAGCTCTTTCAGGGTGTTGGGAGGATCCTGTTCTTTCCACTAGGTCTGAAGTTTGCATTTTTCTGTAGCTGTTAGCAAAGAAGCCTCTCTGCTCCTAGAGGCCACCACAGTCCTTCTCACTTGGTCCCCTCCATCTTCAAAGCTGGTACAAATCTCTCTCACCCTTGGAATCCCTCTGATTTCTGCTTCTGTCCAGCAGTTGGACAAAGCACACTGTTTTAAAGGGCTTGTGTGATTAAATCAAGTAGACCTGGATAATCTCCCTTTTGTCACGCACTTGTGATATGATAAGATATCACTCTCATGATTAAGGAACTGTAACCATGTGAGTGATATCATATCACAAGTGCCACCCACACTCAAAAGAGAGGGGATTATAAGTGGCAAAGGCCATTAAATCTCATTCTCAGAATTGGTCACTGGTTTATGACATATGTTGTATTTTATAGGATAAAGTACCTACCACAGAAGTGTCCCAGAAGCACACTGGGGATGGAAATCCTCTTAATGAACAGTCCATCTTATGGTTGTTCACTTTGAAGAAGATATGGCCAAATTATGGATCTCGACTGATTCATGGACAGTCTAATGGTTTGGCCAAGTGGTCAGGAATTTGGAAGAAATAAGAAAGTCCAGGGAAGAGGTGTGTGGATAGAAGTCTCAGAATGAGCACAAAGTTGGAAGATTTATATGTCCTATGTGAATGTTGAACAAAGGAAACCGTTTTAGAGGAGGCACTCTCATCAAGTGGTCATGATGACCTTTCTGTGGATATGTCAGCCTCTTTACCCTGCCATCCCAATTCTTGCTCGATGAGATGATAAATGAATTGGCTACAGCAGTAGGAATAGAGTGTATGCATGAGCTCAAAATTATCTATTTCTTCTCACTAAAATTGATCTAGCTATATTTTCTGCTGGGTACCTAACCAGCTCAGGCACCAACTACAAGTCCCAAATATGGCATCTTTCCCTTTGGAAACTAGCCAGCTACCTGGTGTCAGGTAGATTACTTTGGACTTTTCCTATCATGGAAAGTGCTTCTGTTTTTCAGAAATACACTTTGGATTTGCCCTGCCTACCTGCAATGCTCTGTTACCATCACTCCATGGACTTCATTTATTGCCGTGGTATTCCGCTCTACATTGTTTCTGACCAGGGACTCGTTTTACAGTGAAGTGCTGTAGCCATCCCTTCAGCCCATGGATTCACTGGTTTTATGCTGTCATCCAGAGCAGTTGGCCTTGTGAAATATTGGAATGCACCACTGAAGACCCAGGTATAGTGCTGGCTGAGTCCAAACTCGGGGCTAGGGTAGTACCCTATAAAATACAATACATGTCATAAACCAGTGACCAATATGTGGTGTCATTTTTCTCATAACAAGAATACAGACGAAAGAACCACGGGGTAGAGATGGGAGAGGGTTCTCTCTATGCTACATTGACAACATTTTTGCTTCTGTTTACAGCAACTTTTAAGCTTTGCTGGTTTAGAAGCCTTCTTCTTAAAGGATGAATTCTTCTACAAGGGGACACAAGGGTCCTACTGAGCTGAAAACTGAGACTGCCACCTGGCCATTTTGAGCTTCTCAGGCTATTGAACCAACAGAGGGGTTACTATACTGGTTGGGGTGATTTTTCCTGATTATCTATAGGAATTTTAGATTATTTATATATGATGGAAGGATGAGTATATCTGAATCTAAGATTCTCTAGAAAGTCTCTTATTAATCCCATGTCCCTTAGAATATGTTAATGGAAACTGTAGAACTCAGCATTAGCAGCACTATTAATGGTTCACTCTTTTGTAATGAAGGTTTGGTTCACCAGGCAGGTAAAGACTGAAAACAAATGAATGAAAAGGTGTGTCAATGTTAATCTCTTTGTTTTGTAGAAATTTGATTCTTCCTTGTGTGTGACATTTAGACATGAAAGTCCATGGACAATGCTAATGTCAGTCTACATGTTAAATATTGGGGAAGCTTAATTTCTTTATTAACTTTTAGAAATAAATATAAATAAAGGACCTAATATTTTATTCTTTCTCTCAGGTGAGAGGTCTTTTACAAACCATTCATTATATGAATTTATCTTGATGTGTTCCCAAGTTATGGTACAGACATTTGCAATGCTATGATTTAAGTACAAGCCAAAACAAATAAAAGATCCAGTATTTTCTTTCTGTTCCCTAGCGGGATGTCTTCTTCCACCCTAGGGGTGAACACACCCCACTTTGAAGATTACTGATGTAGACTGTGGATCATTGTATGCATCAGCTGGGTAGAGGAATAATTTCAGGGATGCGAGAAAGGTCTCCCTGTCCAAAATAATGTATGACCTTCTGAATGTCTGATCTAAAATTATACATTTTCAGATCCTGACCTTTGTAAACATTAAAATCATTCAGCATCACTGGCAACTGCCCACATTTAGCATTAAGTTAGTGTTTCAGACTATATCCCCTTATAGATGTTGTTGAAGATAGGGGCAACAAAAGAACAATGTGTATCCAGTGACCTGGTGGAAAGAGCTTCAGGGAGAAAAATTGGACAAATGGTTCCTATTCAGCACTCTCTGTTGTGCTACAAAATTTTACATATTTATCTCATTAAATCTGCTGAATAACTCTATGAATTAATATTATCTATACTTTACAGATGAGATATCAGAGTTTCAAGAAATTAAGTCACTTGCCCAAACTCATACAGCTTGTACATGGAAGAACTGCTGCAAATCCAGATCCGTCCTATCTTGAAACAGATGTTCTTTACACTGTGCTATTTGAAAACACAGATAAACTTTATTCACTTCATTGGCTTTGTTTCTGATTATTGTAATTTTTTTCTTTATTAGAGAGAAAAAGAGAGAGAGTCCAGATTCCCATAGATAAGTTTGCAAATAGAAACAGATTTTTGTTGTTGTTGTTTTATTTTATTTTTGTAAATATCTTGCTTTTCAATCTCAGAATAAGCTTTAATTAAATTGTTACAGAAGCTCAGAAGAATAGAGGGATATTTTTATCTGAAAGCTGAATCACCCACTGATTCAAGATTTGGGAGAACCAGGCCTTCTGCCTCACTTAGCTAGGATTCTTCTGCTCTGGCACAGAAAGTGAACTTTTCATCCAAGACAGGCCCGGCCCTGCTTCATCCATTGCCACTTTCCTTTCCCTGGAAGGAGGGTGCGGACAGAGATTGTCCAGTGAGGACTCTTGTAAAGAGGTGTTTGTCCAGGTTCACCTTGCAGGCCAGAAGGTAGTTCTTCCTTCCCAACCTGCAAGTTTAGTAGTCCTAAGACCTGGTATTAGTCAGAAGTCTAGGCATTAGCTGTCACTTCTGTCATGGCACCATCTGGATCACCTCAGTTTCCCTGAGCTAGAACACCAAGCTTGGTTAGACACTGTAGCTATTTGACCCTCTTTCTATCAGATCTTGCCCTCCTGAATGCAGACATTAGGATGAGGACCCTGCAAACTATTAAAAAGGCTTGAAACTATTCGTAATATAAATATTATTATGATGAATTTATTTATTATCATGAATTTATCATGATGTGTTCCCAAGTTATTGTACAACTATTTACACTGCTGTGATTTAGGCACAGGCCAAGCAGCTGTGCCAAAGCCCTGCCTGGTATTTAATTGATAGTATTTTGCAAATATGCATGGTAGCATGCCCACTGAGGTAACATGTGTGGGCCTAAATTTAAAAAAGAAAAAGAACAGTGCAGTTTCCCTACCCTTTCAATCAATGTAATATTTATATATGTGCCAGAAACATTAGGGAAGCTTTATTCCAAATTCTATACAATAAAATGCATTCAGATACCCTCAAAGGACAACAGCCCAGTGTTCTGTACTACGTTAAATGTTGGAATATAGCATATTTGGGGTGGATGACTTTTTAATAATATTTTAGATAGATAAATATAAGACAACTATGTCAACCAAGTATCTGTGGAACTCCTGATAACCCTATGCAGAAGCCTCTCACTGGGGCAATACAGTTAAAAAAAAAACCACAGTGTGACAGTGCAGGTCGAACTGCAGTTCTACTGCTAGTTGGCTGTATGACCTGGGGCACCTTACTTAACCTTGTGGAACTTTAGTGTCCTCATCTATAAATCTGTGATAACCAAACCTCCTCACAATGATGTGAGATTTTATCAAAACTAGCAGAGGTTGCATCGTGACAGGCAAATAGCAGGCACCCAATGACTGCCAGTTCTCTCCCCACCACTTGCTCCATGTACACAAAAACACATATGCATGCACACGTGCTCAAGCATGAGAACTAAATACTTCCTAAGACATTGGGTTGTCTCTGAAACCTAGTTTTTCAGCCCTAAGATAAGAAACAGTGCTGTTTCATGTTAACAAAGCTACTTTATATTCTGAACTGACTACTTTTTCCTCTACAGGATAATTACTACCCAAGGAATGTATGGGAGCTGGGTATTATCACCTGTCTACCCAACAGGCTTCCGCCTCCCCCAGAACAGAAATGGGTCTGCAGGGCTGGAGATCCTAATGAACAGAAACCTTGTATACACAGCTGAAGCCCTGGGAATTCCTTGCTGCAGCATGCTTGGAGGGCACTGGAGTCGCTCATGTGGCAGGTGAGATGTGGAAGAAGAAGCATCTATCAGGTAATTGAAGCTGGAGGCAAGATGGAGAATTCAGAAGCTACCCCCTACCACCCCTTCTCCTGTCTTTTAAGGTGATTTTGTCATTTTGAAAACCAGGTGCATGAGGGGCTTTTGCTATGTAACAAACCACCTCCAAATTTAGTGGCTTAAAATAATATAAACATTCATTAAGTTTATGATTGTGAAGGCTGGCAGTTTGGGCTGGGGTTATTTCTCATCTCAGCTAGGCTTATTTATGCATGTGCAGTTAGCTGTTGGGTTGGCTGGGAGCTGGCTGTACTAAGGCAGCCTCAGCTGGGATGGCATGTCTTTGTTTAACATAGTCTTTCATCCTCCAACAGGTCAGGTTGTTCACATGGCAGTTAGGCAGGACTGTGAAAGAGGGAGGGAGAGAGAGAGTGTGAGAGAGAACGAGAGAAAGCAGAAGCATTTTTTGAGGCTGAGAGTTTGGAAACAGCACTGTGACATGTCCTTGGCATTCTAGCTACTGGCCAAAGCAAGTACAAGGCAAGTTCAGATTCAAGGGAGAAAGAGATGCTTTCTCTGCATAGGATGAGCTATCAAATCACAGGGCACAGTGATTTGACATAGGAAAGGGTGAAGGATTATAGCCATTTTTGCAATTTACCACACCCTGGGAGTTCCAAATTGCAAACTCCTTGGGGGCCCGCTGGAATGACTAATGTGAGAGGCAAGATTCAGCATAAGAAGAAAATGTACCAGGCAATTGAGACTGATGGCAGACAGCATTCAGAAGTCATTTTTAAACATTCCTTCCTCTCTTTGGTGTAAGGTGATTGTGTCATTTTGGCAAACATCAGAAAGATATCTGTACAAGAGGCGCTTTGAGGAAGGAACACTTCCTGGCCTGGCATGATTGTGTGGACAGTGGCCAGACCACCTCATCCCTTCCAGCCACCTTAGCTGTCTTTGCGGATCACTATAGGATTCCTGTAGCCACAGCAATCAGAAGTGATCAGGGAGAAGGGTGGCTCGTGTGGCTTGGCTGGGGTGCAGCACAACCAGCCTCAATCATGCTTCTTTAGTGTTTCCTCTCAAGCTGTTAAGGGTCTGAAAGAGCTGAATGCACAGGAATCCAAACAAGCCTTAAGACCGGCTTGTTCAAAATTGGCTCAGGACAAGGAAGAGAGAAAACAAAAGATAAGGTGAAGATAATGACCTGCTTGAAACCATGTTTGGTTTGAAAAAACATCTTTTTCTCTCCCCCTGCCCAGATGCCTCTGACTCCAACATGCTCCTTTCTTTGGGCACTGTGGCTCCCCCTTTGGTGGGGACCTTGTGGCCTGGCCTGCTCTGTGGCTGCCTAAGCTGGAAGGCACAGACTGTGACCAGAGACAACTGCTATCCTTAGAGAATATTTTATCCATCATTTTTTTTTCTGTGGTCAGTCAAGGAGAGAAGAGGCTTTGAATTTTATTCACAGAACCTGAGAAAAGGAAAAGAACAGCAGCCTTTTTCTAGGTGCCTTTTCTTTCTTAAAGATTTTCTATTCTTCCTTTTTGACCCAGACCAAGACTGCAGTGAGGTTAAAACAAATGTGGCATTTCTCATCCTGTAGCACCTTACTTCTTCCTTAGCTCGTCTTCCCCTCCCTCTAATACAGAGTTAGATGCATTCAGTCTAGGGCTATGTGAGAGGAAATTAGTGCCAACAGCTGGATCTTGTGTGTTGGTACTAAATGAGAATAACCCGATGCCTTTGAACATTTATTTTGTTCCATCTGACAGCAACCAGAGAGGCGCAGGGACAAACTGCAAGATGGCATTGCCCTCTGCCTTCTGGTCCAAGGTGAAGCACTATTACAGAGCAGCCTGGATGATGCTAGAGAGCTTAAAGAAATGCCATTGAACTACTCTCAGGCGATCAATCGGGATATTAGGGTTTTCGTTTTTCCAATACTTGGCTCTTTACAATCCAATTCTATAAAGATTTATGTAGCATGGGGGAGATGGTGGAAGATGCAGTGCATATGGTTTTGAAGCTGTCAGTCAAGAAAGGAGGCCAATTGATGCCTTTGAAGTGCTGGTACCTCTCTGCTAGAGTACTTCCAGGAAGATAAAGGTCTGCCGAATGTCATCATTCTAAGGCTTTCAGAGAAGATTGGACTCCAGTTCACAAGTACTCATCCAGCACTTACCACGGGTCAGGCACTGAGCACTTTACAAATATGGACTCAATTCATCTCCATAATTCAGGTCTTATTCTCCCTGTCTTGTAGATGAGGAAACTGAGCTGTGGGAAGTTTCAGTAGCTTGTCCAATAGGACACAGAGCTTGCAATGGTCAGAGGCTGGATGGGAGCCCTGCAATCTGGCTCCAGAGTCCATGTTCTTAATCACTATGCTCTGCTGCCTGTCGTATTCATTAAAGCTTTTTGGCCCTAACCAGACTCTCCATTTTCCTTCTGGATTATTAATTTTTGAGAAGCTAGGAGCAAGAAGCAAAGGGAAGAGAGAAGGCTAACATCTACATGCTAGACGCCGTGCTTTATTGTTTATAGTTAGCTCGTTTCATTCCCAGAACTATGCTTCCGAGGTATTCTTATCCACAACATAGACACGGCAACACAGAGGCCCAGGGAGGTTAAGTGGCTTCATGAATGACACATAGCTAGGAAGGAACAGTGCTGGAATGTGGGCTCAGCTTTCCTGGATTCCATAGCTCTTGACACCCTCTGTCTGCTTTAGTTAGCTAACCTTGCACCAGCTTCCAAGAGCTAAGAATACACCTCCTGTCTGGATCTCTGGATTGTCCTTCTAGTTTATCCTACTTTGTCTTTCTGGCTCATCCTGCTTTGTACTCAGGAAAATAGAAGGTTTGATATTTTGAAGCAGTACAAAACCCAGCCCTGCAAAAAGTTTCAAACTCTCTGGTTTTCATTAAAATATGACTTCATAAATGTTGAAGTATGTCTAATGTGCTTTTCTTTTTGGCTCTTGAAATACCAATATGAGCTATTCATGGATTCACCTATTAGGTGACAATAAAGTTACCTCCCAGCACTTTCCTTTACATGATGATGGGAAGACTAGAAAAATAGGGATTTCAGTATGCATCTCAGGTCTAGGCTATGTATGCATGTATCAGAGTGACAGAACAATCAAACCACTCTGTCCATGGACTCTCATCTTGCACCTAACCTGAATGAGCATCTTGCAGATTCCTTAACTAGAGAACCTGGTGTGCTTGTGAGAGGCTCCATCACCACTACCGGAAAGCACACTCGGAGAGGCCTATGGCAGCACTGTCACATGGAAAGAAGAGCCTAGAAAGCTTCAGAGGTGTTCTAGCAACCAGCAGGTCCTCCAATGCAATTTCCTTGACAGAGCAGGCCTCTTGAGGGGCTAGAATACGTATCTTAAGTCAATGTTTTAAAGCCCTCATGAAATAAAACAAAACACATTAACAAAAAAAACAACAAAGGTTTTTATCCACATTGCAGTTTATGAGTGTTCCCAAGGATCTTAAGTTAATATTGACCTCCATCTATAAAACAGAGGAGCCGAGTATTATCATCCTGTTTTACAGATAAGGGAGCTCTGAAGCTCAGAGAAGTTAAGTGACTTGCTTGAGATTGAACAGCTAGGAAGAGATGAAGCTAAGGCCTGGGTCCAGGTCTTCTTACTTCAAATTCAGCAATCTCTCCAAGATAGCTTAATCTTTTTTCTATATGGCCTATAAAATAATGCGAGCAATAAAGAATCATAGTGAAATCACAGTTTGACTATTGAATAACTTTGGGTTATTATAAAACAGAAATGCAAGAATAATTGCTAACTTTCTTTTGCGTGTTGTTACTATGAGCTAAATGCTTTATGCACATACTTCTCCATTCATTCACTTGACCTTATGGGCGCCTACTATGACGCAGATGTTTTGCAAGGAAGCAGGTATTACTTGCTTTATTTTTTAGTTACATAATCTGAGACTTAGCAGGAAGTAAAATGACATCCCCAAAGTTATACAGCCAGTAAGCCACAGAACCAGGACCCAAACCCATGCCTCATGACTCCCAAATCTCTAATCTAAACCATTTCACATAGACACAAGTCATCTAGAATTACCAACTATTTTTATTTTTATTTATTTATTTATTTTTAAACTTTTTTGAGATGGCATCTCGCTCTGTACAACGTCTGGCTTTGAGCCATCATGTTTGGTTTCTATAGCTTACTCCTGGTTAAAAACAAGACAGAAATATACATTTTGTCCCCACACAACCTGCTGCTGGTTAGCTATTGCATATTCCTCCTGTTATTGGTAATAATTTCTACTACATTTGGATCTGTGTCAAGAAATAAATTCTAGTAATTGCATTTTTACAATATTAATTATTTTACGAAACATTTTCTATGTGAACCCTGTCAGTGCTCAATAAATAATCATAATAGTAATTACCATGACATATTTGACACCTACGGAAATGAGGAGTTCTTATCCCAGCCCAGAGCCAGGCAGGGCATCTACATAAAGATGCAGTGAAGGAGGTTTTCTCCTCAGGGACTCTGTCACTTTCCTTGGGTCTAACTTACAGTTCTTGCTGACACCTCTGGCATGTGTAAATTTCCATAGAAATGTGGAGATGCTGGAGATGTAAAGGTGAAAGGCTGGTATATTGAAGGGGCTTGTCTTGGTCTGTTCAAGCTTCTATAACAAGGTGCCAGGGACTTGATAGCTTATAAACAACATAAATTAATTTCCCACAGTTCTGGAACTGGGAAGTTCAAGATCAAGGTGGCAACAGATTTGGTGTTTGGTGAGGGCCTGCTTCCCGGTTCATTGATTCATTGATGGCACCTTCTGACTGTATCTTCACATAGTGAAAGGGAGAAGCTAGAGCTCTGGGATCTCTCTCTCCCTCTTTTTTTTTTTTTTTTTTTTGAGACGGAGTTACGCTCTCGTTGCCCAGACTGGAGTGCAATGACGTAGTCTCGGCTCACAGCAACCTCCGCCTCCTGCTTCCCAGGTTCAAGCGATTCTCCTGCCTCAGCCTCCTGAGTAGCTGGGATTACAGGCACGTGTCACCACGCCCAGCTAATTTTGTATTTTTAGTAGAGACGGGGTTTCTCCATGTTGGTCAGGCTGGTCTCAAATTCCCGACCTCAGGTGATCCGCCCACCTCGGCCTCCCAAACTGCTGGGATTACAGTCACCTGCCACCGCGCCCGGCCTGCAGTCTCTTTTATAAGGGCACTGATTATATTCTTGAGGGATCTGCTGTCATTACCTAATCACCTTCCAAAGGTCCCACCTTCTAATATCATCACCTGGTAGGGGGTTAGGAATTTAACATGAATTTTGAGGGGACACAGATATTCAAACCATAGCAGGACTTAATACCATTTGCTAAGTAAGCCTAGAGAGTGAAGACAAGGATGAGAACCAGACGTGTCATTCGAGGAAGGAGTATGGCCTTGAGTTGCTGTGATCTGCTTCTCAATGAATAGCACCAGAAGCCATGCAGTTTCCTAGAGTAGACGTTCAGGTATCTGCCTTATCTCCTTCCTCCTCTGCATCACTAATCAACTGCCGTATTTTCCAGCTCTCTGAAGCAGATGCAGTCACCTATATCCACTTGGCCCACCCTGGAGGTCACCCCACAGCTTTGTGGACAATTGTCTAGTGGCTTCCTACCTCAAGCTCCTGCATCTTGTTGCTGCAGAGTTCCCTGTGGCATGGAAATGGCCAGGGGGGAACCAGTTGGGGGCAGGAGTTGGTGGATAAACAGCCCAGCTTTCTAAGTGTGTGCTACAGTCAATTGCCCACAGCAGATACTTGATAATTAATAGAGCATTCCTTGACCTTATTGCATTCCTTGTCTCTCTTTCATACTTTCTCATTGTACTGCAAGAATCACCTACCAAATAAACCACCTGCATGTAAATCTTTTTCTCATGTACATGGGGACATAGGTGAGGGGATCCAAACTGCGATGACTCTCTACTTACAGGTGATTCTGTCTTACTCTCATTATTCATTTTGCTGGTTTAGGTGACCCCTGGCTTTTACCCACCTTGCAGTGGGAATGAACTTTCTCAAATGCAGATATGTTATTGATACTCCTACATGTAGTCACTCATTGGCTCTTACTTGCTCTCAGGAAAAACTCTCAATGCCTTGGACTCAGCAGGGGTTGTTGGGGGTGTCAAAGGCCCTCCATAATGAGTCTACTGTATATGCCCCCAGTCTCCTCACCCAATACTCCCCTGTCCCTAATTTGCTCCAGCTCATTGAACCAAGAGCTCTACTTTTTTTCATCGGGGCTTTGATGCAGAATGTTCCCTCTGTTTGGGGTTCGTTTCTCATTTCTTCTCTCTCTCTCTGGCCCTTCCTCCCCATCTTTGCTATCTCACTCCGACTTGTCCTTCAGGTCTCCAATCCAATGTTACTCCATTAGCAAATGAAGTTCTTCCATTCCTCCCAAATCTGGATGCGGTGTCCTAGCCCCTGTGCCAACTCATCTCACACGCCTCATGGTTCTGTGCAATTATAGCCTATTAGCCTGTCTTTCTCACCAGAGTATGAACTTCTTAAGGGCTAGACCTGTCCTTTCATCTGTGAATTCCTACGATTTAATACTTGACATGTGGTAGGTGCTTGTAAAATATTTGTCAAAAAAATTGCTATTGGAACTTATGTTTTATTGATGACTGATGTGGTTGAATCCTTTCCCCTGTTTATTTCCCAGGTGTATATATACGTTTTTTTCTGCAAGTGGTCTGCATGGCCATTTTATTATTTGTTTTCTATTTTGCAATGGCGATGGAACACCACACAGTAAGAATCCTCCCCATTGGATCAGATGTGGTTCAGTCCTCACTGGTAAACACCTGCATACAGCCCTCAGGTAAAAAACTCACTCAAATCTCCCTCTGCGAACTAGGAAGAGTGGAACACAACCCTGTCCCACCCTAGGCAGTCCCACCTCAGCTACCAGCAAGACAAACCTGGAGAGTCTTATTTCCTACATGATGGCAGGAACATCTTCCACCCTTGTTAGGGACATTTCACAGAATTATTAAATCTCTGAACCTCTCTGCTAGTTGCCTGCACATGTGTTCCAATTTCTTGGTTTTAGGTTCTTGCTCTAAAATTCATCATCAACTCTTGAATGAAGCACCAATTTAATGTGCAAGTTTGGCCAAAATGGCAGACCTTGAAGGAAGAATGAATAGCCACGGATTTTCCAGTTCTCACAGCTTTCAAGTGGGCCTGACTCAGGCTCATGACAAACCCTCCCGAAGAAGGTGTGGCTGCACGTCCTCCATGCCTTAGCCCTACTCCTTGTCATCACAAGTGGCCTCTGAAGAGCTCTTATGGGTCCTGGCTGCAGAAAGCTAAAAGCTTTCCCAGGCCACCTCCGCAGAGCAGTAACTTCCTAGTTCTCAAGATTTCAGTGTTAAGGTTTCCAGTACATTCTTTGGGTTTCTTTCACTTTTCAGGGAATCTGCTGAGGGAGGGCCCTGGGATGCTACTGGTCCTTGTGAGTATTAAATGACAAAAACACATGTAAAGTCCCCAGTATCATTCCTGACACTTTAGTATGTTCTCCATGAATATTACCTTCTTCCATTCCTCTTGCTGTTGGCCGATTCAGTGATAAAATCTCTGTGTCAAGGGACAATCACTACCATGGCTGCCATGTGTATGGCCACAGAATCCAATCAAAGAGGGGACCTTCTAGAAACTTACCCAGAGTTGCAGTATCATTCACAAGGATGACTGGGTGAAGGGAACCAACGTGAAATTCTGAACTGTTAGTACACAATTTCAATTATAATACTGTTAATAACAATGGTAGCAGTTACACTAGATACACGGAACATGCTGGAAACTACTTGTGCTACCTCTGGTCTTCACGACATCCTTGCAAAGCTGTTGCAGCTGTTGCATATTGACCCCATTTTACATTTTAATGTCAACTAAATAGTTTGAAATGAAGAGAATATAGTGAATAAATTGTGATATTTCTCTCCTGCCCACCACTGCTGCTCAAGCCTCCTCTGTCAAAGCTCATGTTCTCACACCCTGAGAAACATCTTGACCAACCCATGGCTTTCCAAGTCCTTTTCAGATATTTAAAAGCCTTGTTGTTATGTCTTAAGAAGCCCAAATAATCTAAATCAAACTCCAGTCTCTCTTCCAAATAAAAGTTTTCTTCTTTGCCCAAATCCAGACCAAACTTAGGCTCTGGAGAGTACAGTGGAGAAAAACCCCTACTTGTTTTGCTCCTTTAGCACTTGTACTTCCCATTTCTCTGGGGTCAAAACAGTGAGAAAGAATGAGAGGTAGAATGTGAGTGCCATTTAATGGGACTGGTGTTTGTGACTCTCTCTTGGCTGTTAAATGCCCTCTAAGTTAATGCCTTGGTGTTAAGGCATAGGGCCAAATTCTAATGATGGATGGAGGGTTGTGGAGGGTTTTTTATGGCCTCCTCCCTAACACACCTTAACCTTTTCATTTCCTCCAACTTCCTCTCCCCTAGCCTTCTGCCAACTCTGCCCTAACCTTCCCATATCCTTCCCCTTTGCTCTCGGACTTCTGACCTGTGCTCTCTGACTTAGGAGGTGGATGCTGCAGCTGTCTACTTATGACTCTCCCTCTCAGCCTATTTATCGAGCATTGACTCACCTGGCGGGTAGCCTTTATGAATGCAGCCACTCCTAACATGTGGCCCTAGGCAGGAGTACAAACAAAAGCTCACAACTTTTAAATATTTAGGTATGCTTAAAAGTTGTCAGTCAAGCTAAAAATAATGTAATAGAATGAGTTCTATGCTCATTCCCTAACAACTGCAGCTTCATGCTTACCTGGAAGGCCAGGTAAGATTGTATCTAGAATTCTCACACTCTGGAGAATTCTGGCTAAATGCCAGCTCCAAGCCTGAGCCCCCAGCCCATTGTCTGTCTCTCTTCTCTCCATCCCTTGGCTCTCTATCCCAAGCTGACCCTTGAGCAGCCCCTGGGCCTGCTAGTGATGGGGTCTATCCTTGGAAACTGGCTTGACTTGAAGCCGTTTGAGAATGGAATTCTGGAGTCCCAGTTACATAAGCCATGTTCTAGGAGAGGACATGGTCTTCAGGTGGGCATGGCCCTAAGGTAGGCATGTCCCTTGGCCTCATAAACCATTTCTTTGGAAGAGAGGAGCATGGCTGAAGGAAGGCAGGAATTCCTCTTGTTCTGGTCTAAGGGAGCTACTGCTCTTGGACATGGGCCTTTCAAGACAATTCACACCTATCTACCTTCCAATAATTCACTCAGCCTCGGGAAAAACTCAAGCGCTAAACTCCGGAAGGGTAGGCTGCTCCTGAGAAGATTTTTGGTCTTGTATTCTGATAGCTGTATGGGCAGGCCAATGCCATGAGAGCTCAGTCTCCTTACCGACAATTCAGATTCCCCTAAGTGCATTTTTGGGGAGCCCTTCTCACTGGTGAAATAAGCAATTTATATTTATTGTTGCATCTTCCATGCCTTGAACTGTGCTTGAAATATGACAGGGGCTCAGTCCATATTTATCAAATAATTGAAGGTGTGGAAAAGATTCTGTTCTCCTCCTCGTGGAGAATTTCCTGCTAGAACAACAATGCTCTTCAAAGATGCCTTACTCCCACCCTACTCTGATCAGTTGCCTCACTGCATCCTAGGATTCTCTAATTTGGGAAGCCATTTAAGCCATCTCTTAGTTCTGCATGGATGGGCAGTGTGAGGTGCTCCCCTCTTTGGGCTTTAGCTGGCATTCGAAGACAACCAAAAACTTCCATTTAACAAGTTCCACGTAACTTGCATAGTCCATGCCGCTGCAGCTACGGAGAGTGGAATGGAACCCAGAGCTGACTGGTTCCACAAGACATCCATTTTCATTATGCCAAGCCGCATCCGGGGCCCCATTTTAACAAGATGGGTAGGGTGAGGTTTGGGAGCCTGCATCAGCACACTGCCAATCACGCCGCGGCCGGGGGCTGCCTGCGTTCTGATGGCCCGGAATTGAATCACTGCCGCTTGACATACAACTGTTCCCGCATCTCATTTGGCGGCTGCTTTATGTCCATTGTCAGACGCTGGCCTCAGGAGACTCTGGGGAGCGCCCCCAGCTAGTTCGAAAGTTCAGTCAAATGGTTGCACAGATTACTTGGGACTGCGCCTGTGATTCAGCTGTGCAGTGATTTGTACAATTAGAACAGCTTTCTCGCCCGCGGCCTTCGAAGAACAATTACAAAAACAAATAGCAGCAGTAGCAGCACTCATAACAGCAGAGGAAAAAAAAGGCACCGAACAAGACAAAGGCCCCCTCCTTGGCCCCGTGCCCTGTGGCAGCACACATCAGTCAGTGGAAGGCAATGCTTCTTCTTCTTCTTCTTTTTTTGAGACAGAGTCTTGCTCTGTCACCCAGGCTAGAGTGCAGTGGTGTGATCTCTGCTCACTGCAACCTCCGCCTCCCGGGTTCAAGCGATTCTCCTGCCTCAGCCTCCCGAGTAGCTGGGATTACAGGCGCCCGCCAGTGCACCCGACTAATTTTTGTATTTTTAGTAGAGACAGTGTTTCACCCTCTTGGCCAGGCTGGTCTCGAACTCCTCACCTCGTGGTCCACCTGCCTTGGACTCCCAAAGTGCTGGGATTACAGGCGCGAGTCACTGCGCCTGGCCAGCAATGCTTCTCTTTCATTCCGGGCTTCAGAGAGTCAGCTTCATCAAGAAAAATAGCAGTTAGCTTCCCATGTAATTACTACAACAGATACTCACCCATTATTTCATAATTCTTAGAAATGAATATGCCAGTAAGAGTCTCTCCCTGGAAATTTCTCCTATTAATGGTTGGATGAGCAGTGCAAGCCAGCAGGCTGTTGAAAGTCAGGCAGTCAGCCTAGGTATTGGCATGTGGCTGACATCTGGGCCACTCGTCTGAGTTCCACTTCACCTGCTTGGCTCTTACCTTCGGGCACTAATGTTTTCCCCAGCTGTAAGCCTGCCTGATGGTTGTTGGTTTTCCAACATTTGACACCTTCCATTCCCAGCCTGGGTGACAGAGGGAGACTTCATCTCCAAAAACAAACAAAGAAAAAAGGTTTTATTCCTAGGTGATCAGCCAGGATGAGTGATGCTCCCTGCTGAGGTAGTGCCCACCTCGGGTCCCTAGCTGCTGAGGCCCTTTCCTCCAAAGCTCTCTTACTGTATTCAGCTCTGGGTGTTCCATAATAAAGCACACGTTCCTTTGGATTAAGTATTTGTCCTCCATGAAAAAGCAACTACCTCATGAAGAAAGCATCTCCCAAGGGTAGGTTTTGATGCAGAGATCTCCATTATGTTTCTCGTATTGTTATTTGTAATTGTTCATGAGTCATAGAGAAGCCATGGGAAAAAGTCATTATAAATGTGGACTCTGGAGCCAGCCGTCTGGATTTGATTCCAGCTTCACCGCTTACTAGCAGGGACAGCCTTGGTTATTTAATGCATCTGTGCCTCAGTTTCTTTATCTATGCGATGAATGTAGTGACATTACCTAATATCACAGACATATTGTGAAGATCAAATGGAAAATACCTAACGGTGCCCTGAACATAGATATTTACTCAATAAACATTACTTATTATCTTCCTAACTGGACTACAATCCCTCGAAGTCAGTGGCCATTCATTGGTTTGGAGGCTATGGTTGCTATGTCCAGATTCCCTCAGCACTCTCTGCTTCTTTGCCTGTTGACCCCTTCTGAGGGCAAGCGTCTGCCTGAGGGCTTTCTCTGGCCTCTGGAGTATTCCCAGAGTTCACTCAGGGCAGGCTGGGAGTCCAAGTCCTGTGAGCTTCCTGGACCGAATGACAATGGGGCTCTTCCTCACCACCCAGGGAGGACAAATCTGGGACATGCTCTGTAGCGCATCTGGAAAAGAGTTTGAGGTCAAGAGTTTGAGACCAGTCTGACCAACATGGTGAAACCCTGTCTTTACTAAAAATACAAAAATTAGCCGGTTGTGGTGGTGGGCACCTGTAGTCCCAGCTGCTGGGGAGGCTGAGGTGGGAGAATCACTTGAACCTGGGAGGAGGAGGTTGCAGTTAGCCAAGATCGTGCCACTGCACTCCAGCCTGGGTGTCAGAGGGAGACTTCATCTCAAAAAAAAAAAAAAAAAAAGATTTTTATTCCTAGGTGATCAGCCAGGAGGAGTGATGCTCCCCGCTGAGGCAGTGCCCACCTCGGGTCCCTAGCTGCATCCCAGAGGTCCCAGCAGGATGGCGTCCTAGTTGCCCTGGTAACCTGCTCATGACACTGGCTACATCAGTGTCCTTCATTTGGTGTCTCACTTCATCTCTTCCTCAACAATGGGAGAACCAGTGGAACACCTCCCAAGAAAGCTTGGGGAACACAAGCTAAAGCCATGTATTAAAATTCTTTGAATATGTCACAGTAAAACAAACAAAAACACAGTGTTAATAACCTTGTGGTTTATCAATCAGCATTCATTTAATAAATTGCCTCCAAGAAAGTGCAGCTGGAACACATAGCTCCCTTCTTGTTTTTGGGACTTCACCAGTAAGCACTTTGCTCCATTAGCTTTATCACCTGAGAAGCACAAGGTTCATCTTGGGGAGAAAAACAATTCCCTCGATAACCATCCTTTATTTATTTATTTATTTATTTATTTATTATTATTATACTTTAAGTTTTAGGGTACATGTGCACAATGTGCAGGTTTGTTACATATGTATACATGTGCCATGTTGGTGTGCTGCACCCATTAACTCGTCATTTAGCATTAGGTATATCTCCTAATGCTATCCCTCCCCCCTCTTGTAGGGACATGGATGAAACTGGAAACCATCATTCTAACCATCCTTTTTTTTTTTTTGTGATCCTAGGATGGATCTCTGAGGACAGATTTGAATTCAGGGATGACAAATTCACCTGGCACAGTAAGCCAAAGAAGTGAAGGGAGCCGATTTGAAACTGCGTGGGTGGAAGCACTTATATAATGAAAGGGGTGGGGCCTCAGCTCCCCCAACTGGCTGCCATGCCAGTTGAAGGCCCATTGCTCCCAGATCTTCTGTCTCTTGTTATTTCTTAATGTATACTTTTGTATCAACTAGACTTATTTGAAATTATTGACAATGAGTTCAGTTTTTTCATAAACATCATAGGCATAAATTGTACTCATCAGTGGCCTTCCAACAAGTTATCTCTGCTTTAAGCGATGACCCAAGTTCACCTTAGTAGCCACAAAAACTAATTTAAATGATAAAGAAGGCCACAGCACCTGTCCCTGGTTTCCATAAGGCTCAGAGAAGCTGCCTTTACCGGGGATTGGCCCTCATTTCAAGCCTCAACCCCCTTCACGGTATGTGGTATGGCTGAGTTCATTTGCCTCCCAAGCAGATACTGATCTAGAATTATGTGTGGAGGTTTCATTTCCAGATCTCATGTAAAATTGATTTTCATAATTCTCTCAGTACCTGCCTGTCTATACATATCTTTCCTCATTAACCACTTTATTTCCACATCTGAACTGTCTCTGTCCCATGTCTGGGAAGCAAAGATTGCAGGCAACTTTTAACTAAGGGTTGGCAAAATGCATTCTAGAAGCCTGAGCTACTGATCTCAGGGCCTACCTCGCTGTGCCCTTTGAAAATATTAGTGTAGCACCAAAACAACTCAACAAAATAGCCTAAAGTTTCATTATGAATAACTAAATCAAATAAAATGATAGAGAATATTGCTGTAGTGAGAGAAATTTAGGTGCCTTTGAACCTACAGTGGGTCTTTGCTGAAATTTGATAACCTTTTTTGATTGGGTAGAGGATGTTTTACACTTATGTGAAAGGCTTCACCCAGGCACCCTGCTCTGAAGTGACTCTTTCCCTGGGAACAGTTCTTTCTGCCTGGAGATTGAAACATTCCCTAATTAAGTTGGGCCCCATCCACCTACAGATTACATCTTTCCAGTTGCTCCCTTCTGAAATTGGCCCTAGGTGCCAGCCTATTAAGCATGTGCTCTTATTCCTGTTTACATGGGTCAAGTGGAAGTTCTGCAAATGAAAGTCATCATTTAGTTGGAGTCCACAAGGCTATCCTCTGTAGGGGCTATTTTGACGTTGTTCTGTGTATTGGAGAGAGGTTTATTTTCCTCTTTGCTTTTTAATTAAACTACAAGTTTGGCACTGCTACCACAGGGTTCACACCATGCTGTGTCAAAAAGGAGATGATGAGACTCTGGGAGTCTCAGGCTCGAAGAATGTCCTGAACCAACCTGAAGCCATACCTGAACATCCATGTTTGGCAGAAGAGCGTGTGAGGAGGTGTGTGTCATGCTTCTGCAGAATTATTTGTTTTCATACTGGTGTACATTTTTAATGCTGTGCCTCTTCCTTCCTTCCTTCCTTCCTTCCTTCCTTCCTTCCTTCCTTCCTTCCTTCCTTCCTTCCCGCCTGCCTGCCTTCCTGCCTGCCTTCCTGCCTCCCTCCCTCTCTCTCTCTCTTCTTTCTTTTTCTTTCTCTTTTTCTTTCTTTCTTTCTTCCTTCCTCCCTCCCTCCCTCCTTACCTCTTTCCCTTCCTTCCTTCCCTTCCTTTCTTCCTTTCTTCTTCCTTCCTTTTTCCTTCCTTCCTTCCTTCTTTCTTTCTCCCCTCCCTCCCTTTCTTTCTTGCCTCCCTCCCTCCTTCCTTCCTTCCTTCCTCTCTTTCTCTCCTTCTCTCTTTCTTTCTTCTTCTTTTTTCTTTCTTTCTCTCTTTTTTCGAATGCATTTTAAAATGAACTCTATGTAGTACTTTCTTATAAATAAAAACAGCTGGACATTTTGGAAAACGGTGGGAAGAAATGTACAACTCTCCTCTGGTCCTCCCCTGGGCCTCATGGCGCACCTCCATGAAGTCCTGGGCCTCACTACTCAGAGCGTGGTCACTACGCCACCCAGGTCACTCTGGAGCTGGTTAGACATGCAGAATCATGGTCCCTACCTCTGCCCTCTAGCATCGTAGTTTGTGGTTTAATAATATCCCCAAGTGATTCCCATGCTCTTAAGGTTTGAGAAACAACAGCCTAAGGCTTTGCAAAGCACTGGTAGAAAACTCTGATCTTGGGCTTGTCTCAATAGTCTAATAAAAGAGAATCCCGATTACTGGATGCAAATGTTGTTTATTTGATTTCTCCAAAACAGATTCCAAAATGTGATATTTGCATGAGCCTATATTGAAAATTGAAGTTAATTAAACTTTATTTTCTTTGGTATACTTTGAGACAACTAGAAATAATATTGTATCTAAACTTGGGAGTTGGTGCCTATGACTGGGAAATGAGAGCAATTCTTCATGGTTCTTTCAGAGCAGCATCTGTCTTTAACAGGCCCTGGGCCCTCTGGGTGGACATGGCTACACTTCCTGGAAGCACCCTCAACTGATGGGATTACATATATTTTGGCTGGTCTTTGGTTCCAGAATAACTTTCAGCAAATAGAATCATTATACCTGACTTACTTATGATAATATATATTAAATGTCTAGGTGAAAATTCTACCAATATGTGAGGTGACTGAAATATCATTCAGCCTCACATTGTCTCAGGGTGTATGTCTATAATAAGGTGAGCAATCTGTCTCTGTTTGCCCTGGACTTTCTTGGTTTTAGCACTGAAATACCCTCACCCCAAGAAGCCCCCCAGTCCTTGGAAAACTGGGACAGTTGGTCACCTTAACTTATAAACAAGAACAGAAATGTTTAATTATCCTAAACTCTGGGCACTGTGTTGATGGAAATGGTGATGCAGGCTCCAAGTTGTGTTATTTTCTTCAATGCCCAAGTATATGAATTTTTTAAAGTAGCTTAATGATATTGTTTCAACATTTATTTCTTAGATAGCAGTTGCAAATTATTCTAAGATATGAAACAGGTGTTTCTGCATGGTCCACCAGATAGAATGAAGAAAAATGTCCTCCCAGATTACCCTACAGATGACGTACCCAGTGATTTGTGTTTTCAAATGAAAAATACGCTCAATCAAATAGTCGACAGGATTCCATCTGGCCTGTCTGTAATATCCAGAGTTGAAATGGAAGCCTCTTTGTTGTTTCTAGGTTCAGGCAAAAACCTCACAATGTTTCATGAAGCAATTAAAACAGGTGTGTGTCATCCACACCTGATGCCTCTGCAAACAGTCAGCACCCCATACTCATGGTCCGGAAAATTACTTTTAGTGTGGGTCTGTGCAAGAGCAAACAAATGCTTTGGCAAGGCATGCTTTTGTGGCCACCAGCATCTTAATATGGGATTCCGGGTTCCCTTTATAGAACAATCACTTTGTATATGGTCAAGGACAAATTCTCCACCTAAAGATCCTCTAATTTAGTGCTTTCAGAAATGATTCTCATCTTCTCATAGCTTTAATGTAGTCCTGAGTTCTAGTAACATAGTCTTGTTTCAACATTCTTGCCTTATACAGACAAGGGGTATGACCAGAATGTGATAGGCCAGGCTTTAAAAAAATCAAAACGATTTTTAAAAATGAAATGTCATTCACAGTGTCAACTCTAAAAATTCCATTAATGGAAGTTTAAGATCTTTTAGGTCAGTGGATATCAAACCTGGTTAGTCCACCAAAAATACCTGGAAAGCCTAAAAGAAAAAAGTTGATGCTGGATAATAAGCCACAGATTCTGATTTAATTAATGTGGAGTGAGACCTCAGCATGAAGTTTTTAAAAGCTTACTAATTTTAAAAGATTCTAATGTGCTCTAGGCACTTATATAATAAACTTTAGTCTTTTTTATTCTCTAACAAATTTTTTAAATTTTTTTCTTCTTTGCTTTGGTCATTCATTTCTGCTTATTACCTTTATACAAATTAATTGATTCATTGATCCATTCTTTCATTTATTCCTCTTGCTTATTTCAGGCATTGTACAATAAAACTTACAATAAGAGGGAAGAAAACTCTGGGACAAAAAAACAAACAAACAACAACAACAACAACAACAAAAAAACAAAAAACAAAAAACCACCTGGGTTTTCCTTTAAAAAAAACAACAACAACTATTAGATTCAAGGATATAATTCCAAGAAAAATCATAGTCATAAATTTTCCCTGAGCTTAAATGTAAATTCTGACAATAGATTTCACTTCTTTTTCTACCTCAGATATACCTATGGGATATGTCATTTTTAAAAAGTGTAAGTAATTTCTAAGTAATTTAATAACCAACAAATTGGGATCAACTTTGACTTCTGAATATAAGCTTGTGCTAATTTTTTACTCATATTTATTAAATGTCAATTCAATTACTAATACTTAGAGATGTCATCAAACACAGGGCGTTTCATGCTTTTTGTAATCATAGATGATACTGAATGCTGTGGGAGAAAATTTATTCCTCATTAACAACTCTGCCATTTGAAATTGCTGAATATTCTTAAATCTAAAATATTGTACTTAGAGATCTGTGCGTGATTTTCCAGTTATAATGGGAGAAACGCTAAACTGGGGAGTCCAGTGAGTCCTACCCAAGTCATCTTCATCTAAAGTAAATCTAATAATGTTATTATCCTTATTGCTGATGCTCAAATTTTAGTGGTTTCCACTTTACTTGGAGGGCTTGGGCAGACTGGGCCCTGCCAAGAGTTTCTCATTCCATAGGTTAGTGCAGGAGGCTGAAGAATATGGGGACTGCACTTTGAGAACCACTGCCCTACATTTGCACCTCTGTATGCCTTCTGTTTTCTTGTGCCTTTTTCTTAAGGTGGGGTCTATGGCCCAGTAGCATTGACGCCACCTAGGAACTTAGTCAGAATCTCAGGGTCCACCCCAGACCTGCCGAGTCACAATCTGCATTTTAACAAGAACCCTGGGTGATTTCTATACTCATTAAAGTTTGAGGGACACTGGACCAAGTCCAAATCCTTAACACAATGAACAGAGCTCTTCAATACCTGACACTAAACCCCCTCTCTCAAACCATCTTCTGCCAGTTTCCTTTCATCTCTACCATGCAATCCTGTTGTTCCTTGATCTTTCTATGCTCTTGTGGCTGTAAGGTTTTATAAATGCCTTTCTCTCTGCCTGTACTGACTTTCCCCCTACTTTGATTAATAAAGTTAATCCATTCTTCAAGATGTAGCTCAGGCTTCCTCTTCCATAGTACTGCTCATTGGGCATAGGGTATGTGCTCAACAAATGTTTCTGAATGAATAGGTCAATGATTGTGACACTTTGTTTAAGTCACTTAACTTTTTTTAAGTTTCTGTTTACTCATCTTTAAAATGGGGGCAGCGAATTACAGAATCTTGAGCTGCCCCTCTCCATTAAATGTACTGCTCTTTATACAATTCCAGGTTATTTAAAAATTCCTACAAATATTTATTGAGTACATACTGGGTTCTGGGCATGTGGCTATAGACAGGATGATGGTCGTGGACTCTACCATGTGGCCTTTACAACCTGGTGGGAAACACAGATGATAGACACCTCTTTAAACAAAACCAACTTATTTTTCAGTTGGTTAAGTGTCTATCAAAGGATATAAAAGGTGTTACGGCTCATATAAGAGGGGAAGTTACGGGTTGAAAAATTCAAGCTCTTTTTGCATTATTTGCACTAATGCTTTATTAACCCAAAACAAAGAAGACAGCTCATTAACTTTGTGTATATGACTCCTATAATATATCATGGTAGTTCTGTGTCTGGAATTGGTGGGTTCTTGGTCTCACTGACTTCAAGAATAAAGCCGCGGACCCTCGTGGTGAGCGTTACAGCTCTTAAGGTGGCGCATCTGGAGTTTGTTCCTTCTGATGTTCGCATGTGTTCAGAGTTTCTTCCTTCTGGTGGGTTCGTGGTCTCACTGGCTCAGGAGTGAAGCTGCAGACCTTCCCGGTGAGTGTTACAGCTCATACAAGCAGTGTGGACCCAAAGAGTGAGCAGTAGCAAGATTTATTGCAAAGAGCGAAAGAACAAAGCTTCCACAGTGTGGACGGGGACCCCAGCGGGTTACCACTGTTGGCTCAGGCAGCCTGCTTTTATTCTCTTATCTGGCCCCACCTACATCCTACTGATTGGTAGAGCCAAGTGGTCTGTTTTGACAGGGTGCTGATTGGTGCGTTTACAATCCCTGAGCTGGACATAAAGGTTCTCCACGTCCCCATCAGATCAGTTAGATACAGAGTATGGACACAAAGGTTCTCCAAGGCCCCACCAGAGCAGCTAGATACAGAGTGTCAACTGGTGCATTCACAGACCCTGAGCTAGACACAGGGTGCTGATTGGTGTATTTACAATCCCTGAGCTAGACATAAAGGTTCTCCACATCTCCACCAGACTCAGGAGCCCAGCTGGCTTCACCCAGTGGATCCTGCACTGGGGCTGCAGGTGGAGTTGCCTGCCAGTCCCGCGCCGTGCGCTCTCACTCCTCAGCCCTTGGGTGGTCGATGGGACTGGGCGTCGTGGAGCAGGGGGTGGCGCTCATCAGAGAGGCTCGGGCAGCACGGGAGCCCATGGAGGGGGTGGGAGGCTCAGGCACTGCGGGCTGCAGGTCCCGAGCCCTGCCCCGCGGGAAGGCAGCTAAGGTCCGGTGAGAAATCGAGTGCAGCGCCGGTGGGCTGGCACTGCTGGGGGACCCGGTACACCCTCCGCAGCCGCTGGTCCGGGTGCTAAGTCCCTCATTGCCCGGGGCCGGCAGGGCCGGCCGGCTGCTCCGAGTGCGGGGCCCGCCCAGCTCACGCCCACCCGGAACTCCAGCTGGCCCGCAAGCGCAAGCGCCAGCGCCGCGCGCAGTCCCGGTTCCTGCTCGCGCCTCTCCCTCCACACCTCCCTGCAAGCTGAGGGAGCCGGCTCCCGCCTTCGCCAGCCCAGAAAGGGGCTCCCACAGTGCAGCAGTGGGCTGAAGCACTCCTCAAGTGCCGCCAAAGTGGGAGCCCAGGCAGAGGAGACTCCGAGAGCCAGCAAAGGCTGTGAGGACTGCCAGTACGCTGTCACTTCTCAGTTCCAGGACAACTATAAGCTGAAAAGGTAAGCTAAATTTATGAGTTTTAAACACGGGTTAGCTAGTTTAGAATCTTCTCTGTGATTATTATCCCTAACATGTCTTTCCAAGTGAAAGAGCTTTGAATGCAGCAAGCAATCTAGATACTATACTAAATACATGTGGTAATTACGAAGTGATCCTGCACAATTGCAGGTGATGGAGATTATGGCCTGATTCTAAGTAGTGTGGCTTAGTGGAGGGGAACAGTGAATCAGGCAGTAGGAATGCAGAGTTCTAGTCCTGAGTCTACCATAGAAAACTATGAAGCCAGGGCCTTGGTTTTCTCAATTGTAAAATAATGAAGTTGTATTGATGCCTTGTAAACTAAAATATCTTCCTAAGGACTTAAAAACCTGCCAGCCCTTGTGTCAGACAGTGATGATTTTCAGAGAAAACAATTGGGTATTTCCTTGGTGGTACAACTATTCATTCTTGAATCACTCGAGTAAATTAAATTGTCTTTTTCCATTTGCCCACAACTGTCCCTTTCAACTGATGGGATTGGAAGGGCCTGAATTTATAAGCTGGGGGTTGAGCCTTGGCAGCAGCGACATTGGCACAGACCTTGGTGATCCAGAGCCGGAAGAATCCCTCCTTCCTTCGATATGTTCTTCATTTTCAGTACAAGCTCAGCTAAGCTGCCATTCAGCAGTTGCAGGAAGAGATATATCATCTGAAGAAGCAGAGCCAAATA
Source organism: Hylobates moloch (assembly GCF_009828535.3). Lineage (NCBI taxonomy): Eukaryota > Metazoa > Chordata > Mammalia > Primates > Hylobatidae > Hylobates > Hylobates moloch. Next base: position 52,355,151 of record NW_026652285.1, on the reverse strand, counting down.
TTTGATTTGGATGATTATGCTGCAGGTGTCTCATCAGAACTGCAGTGCCTAGATTACTAATTATTTTTTCTCAACCTAGTGCTTCTTGCAGGGAACACAGAGCATGGCAGGAAACATGAGGGATGGCTCTAATAAATGAGGCCCTGGACAGCTGATGCCAGGGGCTGGCTGGAGAAGCAGAAACTGCCAAGACAATGCAATCAGTGGGCAGAGGGGAGGATGAGTCCTACCAGTTAGGCTTGGAGAAGTGATGATAGGGTCTATCTACGGTTCAAAGGAAAACAACTATCATTTATAGAGGTGAGCCAGAAATGGTTGCTCGTGCCCACAGGGCTCCTTCAGGCAGATGCTTGTGTATCATTCAGAATACTTCTGTTTTCACACACCTTTTAGTATCTGGTGGCAGGAAAGAGTTAATGCAACTTGCCAAGCTGCCTAGCTCTTCTGCAGTAATAATACAGTTTCATGTCTGTAGTCATTTTGCAGCATGTAAAGGGCATTTATGTTCACCTTTTTGTCTCAGCCTCCCAACCAAGATGGAGATATTTAGTTGTCTTGATTTTGACAAAGGAAAATTGCAAAAGCTTAGTGAGGGTAAGCGATTCGTGCAAGGACACAGGGTGAGGGAATGTTAGGACCTCATCCATGTCCTTCAGATCTCAAGACCAGCACTCTTCCCAATCTGCCATCTTGCTTCACTCAAGCTGTAAGAGAGTCTCCTCAGCTCATCTGCTTAGCATGTGGTATAAACGAGATCACAGCGAGGAAGTTCATTCCTATGATGGCCTGTTTGGCTTCCAGCTTCTAGGTCCATAGATCACATTAGTCTCTCTAGAGCTCTCTATGAAATAGCTATGGATGAGTAGAAACCTGTGGCTGCTTCTAGAACAAATTGTTAAAAAAAATCTATACATTGATGATGTCCAATTTTATATCTTTAACCCAGATTTCTTTTTTGAGATTCAAATCCGTATACTTAACTACCTACTAGACTTGTCTCCTACACAATTAACCAATGCAAAGCTGCAAGCATCTTTTTCCCCCAGGGTCCCAAACTTGTCCATCTCTTTCTCTTTGTGTGAATGGCACTGCCATTCATCAGTTTTCTTAAGATGAAAACCTGGTATTCTCCTTATTATTTCCTCTCCCTCAGTTTACCTTTTGTATCTTAACAGATATACCAGCTCCAAAGTTGTGTGACCAGTGTAATCCCAAAGAGCCCTGTGCTCAGAAGGACCTTGTTCTTGGCATTTAATGCACTTTACTTGCTGTCCTGAAATTCTTAATAATTTTTTCTTTGAATGTGTGTTTTGTAAGGGAAGTCCAATAGGAAAATAAAGCACTTACTGAGGCTTGGAGCCTCAGCACATGGAGGGTCCCACCTTTCCCCGCTGTCCCGCCTCCCAAAGATGGATTCTCAGCTGCCAAGTCTCCTGCATTTGCCCAGTGACTGTGGCTCCCTCGACTTCAGGTGTGGATGTGGTGGTGAGTGTATACACCCACCTGCTGAGTGATGGAACTGGACCCGGAGTGCTTTGAGAATATTACTGGGCTCAAGGGAGCACAACATAAAACAGCAGATAAAATATGCTGTGATGGGTTGAGAGAGAGACTACAAAAAAGGAAAATGCTTTTGAACAAGAGGCCCTGCATTTTTATTTGCACTGGGCCCTGCAAATTAGGAAGCTTGCTTTGCCAACCAATTATAAAATCTTAATGATTTTACCTCCCCAACTCCCCATAACTAAAACAAAAAACAAAAACTCTCTTAAATATGGCAATTTCCCTCCATTTTTGTTAACATTTTTCTAGTTCAGAAATGATTTCCTTTCACCAAGATGACCAGCCTCCACTGGTCTTCTGATCTTCAGTCTTGGCCCTCCTCCAGCATTCTCTTTTGTATGATGTGGCCACAGTCATCTTCCTAAATAGCAGCTCTTATTCTATTGTCACTGTAAAATGACCCCAATCCCCATCCCAAATAGCCTCTATTGATCTTAGGATAAATGTCAAACTCCTTAACAAATTGAACAAGGTCATTTATAAGTGTTTTTTACTACCTGTTCACGGCCAATTTTTTGTGTCAACCTGACCAGGTCATGGTACTCAGATATTTGGACAAATATGTGTCTAGATATTGCTGTGAAGGCTTTTTGAAAAGATGAGATTAACATAAATCGGTAGACTGGCTAAAACCAACTGCCCTCTCTAAAGTGGGCAAGTCATAAAGTGGAGTTCTTAAGAGAAAAAACTAAGGTCTTCTGAGGAAGGTAGAATTGAGCTTTGGACTTAATTTGCAGTATCAACTCTTCCTTCGGTGTCTAGCCTGCTAGCCAGACCCACTACATTTGGACTTGCCAGCCCCTACAATCACATAAGCCAGTTTCTTAGAGCCCTCATTCACTTCTCTCTAGGAATACACATAGTATTGGTTCTCTTTCTCTCTAAAACCCTGACTAACACACTACCTTTCCTGCCTCTGTCTCACTACTCCCATCCTTTAACCACTTCAAACTGTCTTAAATTCTTTGAAAGTACCACGTCTGTCTCACTCAGGACATTTGCCATGTTGTTTTTTAGAATGGAATACATTTCTCCATTATTCTCCATCTTATTATTATTTACCTCCAAATCTAGGCTACAGGATTCTCCCAATCACTATACATTACCCTCTCCTTAAACATTATATTGTATTTGACCATTTACTTGAGTATCTCCTCCACTGGACTCTATGCTGTATAAGGATAGGGACCATGTCTTTTTTTTTTAAGACTTTAATCCTCAACACAATAGAGTAAGTACCTGGCTCATAGAGCGAGGTCTTGGATGAATAAACAAATAGAATAAATGAATTGGTTAAAAGGGGCATAACTCTGTATTGTTAGAAAAAATGACAAGTTCACACAACATGTGGCATTAATATGACCTTGGACTCCCCAATCTCATAGGCTCTTCTAACTAGGTTTTGTTTTGAGGAGATATTGGCAAGCTGGTGATGCTGGTTTAAATTCCAACCTGATTAAAAAAAAAATGGATCCTACACTAATTGCCTTATCTCTTTTAAGGCCTGAAAGTAGACATGAGGCAACATTAAAGGATTAGGCTGTATTTGATGGTCTGTGAGGGATATTATTAATGAGTATGAATCAAATCTCCAGTATTTTCTTTATACCTGTAATATTCCATTATGGATCAAAGAGACTTCACAAAACACAAACAAATGACCGTATTTTCTGGGAAGATAAAGAAGTCTGTAAACCTGAGGAAAAGGAAAATCCAAAGCACTAGGTTTAGTGCCTGCAGTACATTGTGACAAGTCTGAGACTTAATCAGCTATTCTCCTCTAATAAAAGAAACATCAATGCTGATAAGGACCATAGCAATCACCAACATGCTAATGATGGTTATTTCAGGTTAGTGCACAACCACTCAGGGAAGAGGAACTACAGGATGTTGCCACAAATTCTTCTTGATCCAAAGAGAAGGTGCTGTTTCCCAGGAGTTGTCCTGGAGCCATTTTCTTAGAAATTCCTGACACACGGGAACAGGTTATTGCTGAACTTCAACAGTACTTTTAGAAATAAAGCTTCCCTCTAAAATATAATTTCCAGCTCCATGAGGTGGGTTCTGGGCCTCCCAGAGTTTGTCCCTGATCTTGCCTCCTGGTTGTGGTATAGCTGGAATGACATGGCCAGTGGCTTGTGGGATGCAAGGTTACCTGGCGTTCGGTGGCAGTACCTTTCCTCCTCTTCATATGCTGCTGTTCTGTGGCTGCCCAACTCTTGCTCTGTAATAAGTAAGTTTGCTACTTCTGCTGATGAAGCTGCAAAGGCAGTTGCCCCCTCTCTGAGACCTGAGCCTCCCTCCCCACCCATACTTCACCCCACAGGCTGCCTGGCAGAGGCAGGGGACAGGATGCGCTGTGTAATAAATTCTATCCACTGCTGAGCTGAGGGATAACAGATGGATAGGTTTCCTTGTGCAATTTCCACTTCACTTGGTTTGGGTGTAAAATAGCAGAAGGATGATTTCTTCTTGTGCAATTTTCAAACAGATGAAACCAGAGGGAGGGTTTGTTAGGCTGGGAGGAAAGCGAGGGACTTGACTGTCCTTTAGAGAGAGCCAAATGAACAGGATGCCCTGAAAACCCTGTGAAAGATTCAGGCTTGTTTTTTTCTGCTAGCGAGCAGTCAGTTCTTCCATCCAAAGCCGCCTGCTCATCCCTACCAGGCATGGCAAAGGAAACGATCACGGGGAGGCCAGACAGTCTGTTGTTCATGTTGTTATAGTGTTACGGTGATTGCAGTACAAATTCTCCGGGTGGAAAAAAAGGTATAATGACAGATTGTGTGATTATACCCATACTTATAATTAAGCTGTTACAATACAGACAAGCGCCTGCTCTCTAATGTCACCAACAGAAACCTCTTTGCTTGGAAAGGAAAATGACTCACTGGCAATTAGAAGGAGTTCCCTACAGGACTTCATTTTCAAACCTTGTGAACCCTCCAGTAGGAAGATGTGTGGCTCACTTCAATTACAAGGAAAAGTACAGACATCCAGGAGCGGCCACCTGGTCTCCAGGTATAGGATGTGGTGGTATTGGTTAGAGGAGGAATTATTACCATCGCAAATACCCTCTTTACAATGCACAAAGGGCTTGGTTCCCACAAAGCACTTTATCTTAGTGTTTATATGCAACTCTGTGGTGCCAGTCGGATCTGTGATTTCCATTTTAGAGCTGGAAAAGGAGAGAGAGAAAGGCAGGAAGAGAGACAGAGAGAGAGTGCACCCAGGAGGCAACAGGACAAGTTGGTGTCCAGCTGGGACTCCTGGCCACCTGCCAACATGGTCACTTCCACTAGCTGTCATTTGTCTGGTGGTAAAGTAGGTGGTGTCTGCCTGACAATCCCTCAAACCCCCAGAAGGGGATGTTTGGGTCTTCCTACTAACTTTGAACCTTTTTAACTTCAAGTGAAATAAGGGGAATCAGAGGAACTCCCCACTCTAAGGGGAATGAAAGGAACTCACATTTTTTACACTTTTTTTTTTTTTTTTTTTTGCTTTTTACCCATTTCTGTTTGATTATTAGGTTTCGTTCCCTTTTTTCTGGCAGCTATGTTTCCTAACTGACATTGCTACAAAGGAATCCACCATGCCTACCTACAAATATGTGTTATGGGCTTCTATTCAAGTAACTCATGATGCAATTGATGTAAACATTCTTCAATGATGAACACGTTCCTCTGTGTAGCAGGCAGCTCTTGTGATTTACACACAGAGCCCCTGGTGTGGTATGAATTTGGAGGTTTTCTTGAAGAGGACTTTTATATGAGGAAGAAATAATGATGAGAAAATTATTTGGGGCTCATTGCTGGGTTTCTTGAATTTTGTGTGATCTCTCTGCATACTGTTTCCTTATCTGCAAGATGAGGCAATACATATCTACCTCCAGAGAGGCATCTTGAAGACTAATTAGTTAATGGTGCTTGTGAAGTGTCTTAAAGATGCAAATCACAACACAAGTGGCAAGAATTAATATGGTCTATATTCACATAAAATTCATTTTTATGTGCCTATGTTTGAGGAACTCACCTGGAATTATTTCCATAAATACATAGAATATATGGCTAGTAACAAGAATTTCTGATTTTTTTTAAAAAACCATTTGGTTGATTGATGATTGAAAGAAATGACCTACATCAAGTCAGGTCTTTGCTTGTGTCACACCCATGTGCTTCGGTATTCAGCCAGTAGCTTTGTAGTCATGGGCATGCTGCATAGCTTCTGTGCATCTTTGCCTAAATGATGGGCAATATTGCCTTGTCATCCTCATGAAATGTTGGGGGGAAAACAGTGGAAGTAAATTATTCTATGGAGGAGAGAGTCGATGGGGAAAATATTAAATTAAGAAGGAACTGCATTAGTCCATTCTCACACTGCTATAAAGACACACCGGACACTGGGTAATTTATAAAGAAAGGAGGCTTAATTGGCTCATGTGTCTATGAGCTGTACAGGAGGCATGGCTGGGAGGCCTCAAGAAACTTACAATCACGGCAAAAGGATAAAGGGGAAGCAAGCACATCTTCATATGGCTGCAGGAGAGAGAGAGAGAGTGAAGTGGGAGGTGCTACACACTTTCAAACAACCAGATCTTCTGAGAGCTCCAACATGAGATAGCATTTGGGGGATGGTGCTAAACCATTAGAAATCACCTCCATGATCCAATCACCTCCCACCAGGCCCCTCCTCCAACAATGGTAATTACAATTTGACATGAGATTTAGGTGGAGACACAGAGCCAATTCTTATCAGGAACAAACAGGGTCTTCAGGGTAACAGTTTTCCTAACCTCCTGGAGAGGACATTTAAAATTTTTGTGGGAGGCCGAGGTGGGTGGATCATGAGGTCAGGAGTTTGAGACCTGCCTGGCCAATATAGTGAAACCCCATCTCTACTAAAAATACAAAAAATTAGCCGGGCATGGTGGCACGTGCCTGTAATCCCAGCTACTTGGGAGACTGAGGCAGGAGAATCGCCTGGAGGCAGGAGAATCGCTTGAAGCCACAGGCGAAGGCTGCAGTGAGCTGAGATCGTGCCACTGCACTCCAGCCTGGGTGACAGAGTGAGACTCCATCTCAAAAAATAAAAATAAAAATAAAGTTTCTACCCGGTAGTCTCTCTTTATTCTTATGGTATTAGTACCTCCTTTTGGGAAATCGCCTCTCCCACCCTTAGTCTTGTTTGTAATGCCTAAATCAGTCAATACCTTCTGCCTCCTTGGCCAAAGGGACTTCTAGGTAATTCAAGTGGCTCCACTCAGAAGAAACTCCAGGTTGAAACTATTAGTAATGGAAAATCATGTAAGGTAGAAGGCATAGATGAGAATTGTGCCATCAGAAGAGGAAGAATTACGTGAGAGTGAGGCCAACTTGTAATGGAGGATATAACAAAGGCACTGAGTCCTGATATAAACTCACGTGAGCCCTGTATTCAGTCATGCCTGGATTTTCAATTGCATGTGTCAATACTTTCTCCTCTTAGAAACAAAATTTAAACTAGTATTCAGTTTAGATTTTGGTTGTTGGCATCTGAATGAGTCTTAACTAATATAATTTTTTCAGCAAACTTTTACTTGGAAATTTACTTCCGAATTAAAAGTGGCTGAAACTGTTTGATCCATTGAGCTGGCTCTCCCCACTGCCTCGCTTCCCTGTGAAACCCTGATCCCAGGAATCATCCATTTAGGGAGCAGGTCCTTACTGCTCCTCCACTATGTGCAAGTGGCTGGGAGAGACTATGTGGTCCCCATTTTCAAAATGCTGTGGTCTAATTTGGAGTTTGTGACATGCATTTCAGGCATAATAATGTGTTTTAAGAAGGATCTTGATAATTTATTTAGGATTTTCAGAAGTGAAAAATGATTACAAATATTTCCAGAGAAAGATATGGAAAACAATTAAATCTGAACGTAGACTTATTAACACCTTGATAGGATAGTAGAGCCCCAGATCAAGTAAAAACCTTTCAGCTAGGAGGTGCAGTGTGGGCAAGGGAGGGATGGGAGACTGTCGGACAGGGAATAGTAGGGCAGTGGATAGAACATAAGTTTCCTGAAAGCTGACAGGGGGAATTGTAGTTGGAAAAATTAACATAGTTCTGATTGTGAAGGGCCTTTGTTTTCAGGCCTAAGAGCTAGATTTCATCCCTGAAAGACAGTGTGGATCTATGTAATCTTATTGTCAGGAAATAAAGATGGTTATAGCTGTGAATGGTTTGAAAGGGAAGAGAGATGATAGGGACTAAGCTCTCTTTGGAGGCTATTGTAATGGTCTAGGCAGGAGATAACAAGAGTCCCAACTGCTTAGCAAGAATGATTGATAGAGATTAAAGAAGGTACTGGGATGAATGGAAAAGACATTGTGAGAGTAGAGAGCATGGTTTTTAGCAGCTGGTTGGATTTGGGGAAAAGGGAAGTTCCTGGTTTTTAATCTAGGTGATAGGAAGATCCATGCCATGAACAGAATTAGGAAATACAGGAAGAGGAGCAGTCTATGGGTGAGGTAGCTTTGTCTCTTTAATTCTTTCAGAATTCCCTTCCCTGTATGATTCGAGTTAGTATTGGCCACAGGACACATGTTGCGTGAGCTCTGACAGTGGAAGTGGGGCAGGACCATATATTTGATGTTCTGAAGCTTGGTGCAGGGGGCCGGGAACTGTGGCAGCTCATGTGCCAACTCACCTTGTTGGCACAGGGTCTTACCTGAGCACACGCCTCCCTCTGCTCCTGTCGAGTCTCCTCCTGCAGCTTCTTCAAGTGCTGGGTCAAGTACAAAGCAGCTCTGTGAAGAAGGGTAGCAACTTATGTTGCAAATAACCCACGGCAGCCATTGGAGGCTGTGAGAGACAGATGTGGCAGATGTGGGTTCTAGTTCATCCTCACAGCGATCCTTTTCCTTAACTGCACCCAGCTTTCCCTTCCAACTGCCCATCTGGTTGACCCCTAGTGACTTCAGACCAACACAGGCACAGAAACAACAATGTTGCAGAGACTCCCACCAGCTCCTGTGACTGTGGAAGGTCTCATCCCTGTGTTACACCCTTTATTCCACATACACTCATGATGATCCTACTTCTCTGATTGAACTCTGGCTGATTCCATGGGGTCAGGACAAAGGAATCCGTTCTTTTCTACATCATTGGAACTTGAGATGTTGGTGGCACATTCAGGTGGAAATGTCTAAGACAAGCAGTTGGAATGATGGGTATGGATTTTGAGAAGGTGGTCAAGACTAGAGAAGGAAACCAGATAGCCTTCTACACAGAGATGATAATCAAAACTGAAATCACGGATGAAGCCACAGAGTCAGAGTTTAGACAGAGAAGAGGATGAGGCCAAGGACAGGACTCTGGACAGTGCCGATGCTACCAGGCAGAAGGAGGAAAAAGAGACACAGAAGGAGCCTGAAGTTAACAGAGAGGCCAAAGAGGACCAAGGAGAGCACATTTATAAAGCCCAGATGAAAATAGACTTCAGAGGAAGTGACTGTGCAAAATTATAGCATGAGAAACAGGCACTTTTTTTCTATTGTTGAACTTAGTATTACAGAGTAAACCTTGGGCATCAATTAGTTCAGCTGTCTCATTTTGCAGGCGAAAGAACAGAGACTCACGAGAGCTTTCTTGAGTTTAGTTCAGAGCTAGTTTGAGGCAGAAGAAAATCCAGTTCTGCCTTGTGTGGGAACTATCTTGCTGCTACACTATTCTTGTTTATGATGCTGCTAGAATCAATGAGACAATATTGAAAAATATTAAGTCCCCGGAAGGAAAGATTTAGTGATGATGCTGACATAAATTTCAATATTACCTTGTCTCTGAGGTGCACAAAGCATTTTGCATAGATGATTCTTTCTCAAAAGAGTCATTCACCACAAGAAGGTGGCAAAGATTTTTACTATTCTTCTATTACAAACAGAGAAACTGAGTCATGCTGAGTTTCCTTGCTTTTGTGCAATAACTAAAATGTCTTTTGAAGACAGATGTGCCTTAAATGCTCTTGACAATGAGGCTCTTGACAATGAGGCTCTTAAATGCTCTTGACAATGAGGCTATGTGAGTATCATGTAAGTTTCTATGTTTGACAGTTATTTTTTGAAAGAACAACCCCCCAACTCCACCTCTTTACAATTATAGCAATAACTGAGTGGCTTGTGAATCCTGTTTCCTTGCCTTATGCTTACAATTTATGGGCAATCTTCATGTTTTGATATAAGGATCCACACTGGGAACCTAGTAGGTACACAAGAAATGTTCTCAACCCAAGTATTATTAGGGGTATTCCTTCACTTTTGTCATCTTCAGAAATGGGGAACAGTGTGAACCCTACATGCTTTTCATGACTGGCTTCAGCAGACCCCCATGCAAATGCACTGGGATGTTGGCGGAGCAGGAACTGATCCAATTGAGTTACAGCTCCTTGACAGTGACCTAAATATTTGCTTAAGATTTGCGACCTCATCCATGGTCGTGCATCAGGGTGAAATGAACAAAGCATGAGAGTTGGAGATACAAAGGGGGAGCAGAGGGCCTCCTGGTACCAGTCTGGCAAGGAAAATTGACTGAGGTTTATCATGTGCCCAAGGGCCACATCTAAGTCTTCCAAGTGGCTTTTATATCAATCTATCTGTATAGGAGGGTCTTAGTCAGTTCAGGCTGCTATAACAAAGCACTGTAGGCTCAATGGCACATAAACAACAGAAGTTTATTTCTCAGTTCTGGAGGCTGGAAGGCTGAGATGAGGGTGTGAGCATAGCTGGGTTCTGGAGAGGGCCCTCTTCTGAATTACGCACTGTCAACTTCTTATTGTGTTCTTACATGGTGGAAAAAGAACAGGCACTCTCTGGGTCCCTTTCATCAAGGCACTAATCCCATTAATGGGAGCTCCACCCTCATGACCTAATCACCCCCCTCAAAGGTCTCACCTCCTAAAACTATCACCTTAGGGGTAAGAATTTCAACATATGAGTTTTTGGGAATACACAAACATTCAGTTCATAACAAGGACTCTAAAAAGAAATAATATGTTTTAAATTCCTACTTTGTGCCAGGTACTTGGCTATACTGACCAGGTACCATGGACAAGATACTAAGGGTTTCCTTCCTAGTTTCTTTCTGTAGATCCATTATCTAATTCTCTGTCTAACTATGTAGCCAACTTACAAAAGACAGAAGGCAGTTTACAAGACGCAAAAATTTAGTAAGAAACCTATATTGAGGATCAGTCAGGAGGTGGAGGCGTGGATACAGAGGCGTTACTGTCAGAAGGAGGGCTCCCTCTCAGCCAGCACAAACTGGAAGCCTATCGACAAAGGCAGGCCACCCCTTCGCGGCTGTATCGATTTCCTTTCTGGCTTGCAGGCAGTTTACTGCTGTTACATGTCCACGCAGCACAGCCCCAGGCCAAGAGGAACCACTGTCTCCGCAGTGCGTTGCTGGGAGGGGGAGGCCCGTGATCACGCCTGCCTGGTGCTGTCCCTTCCTCTCTCTCCCATCCTTTGTGTCTGCAGTTCAGATTGCTTTTTGTCATTCTTGCCGGTGGAGTTTTCAAAAGCAAAAATCCTGCTTTCTTCAGCCACTCGGAGAGTATGCAGTATATTTGATGTCTGAGGCATCAAACAAATGCTTGTGCTCACAGAGCAAAATAATCCCAGACAAAAGAAGACTACGGCCATGGGGAGAATACGAAAGAGACAGGGTCGGGAAATTACCAGGCAAGTCGAAGAACAGGCTGTTTCACAAACGCAATCCACCTGTGAGAAGTAGGAAAGTAGGAAGCCTGAGCTGTGGGGAATCTGCTGGGACCACTCTGACCCCAGCCCCCACCAACAGTGCCCATGCCAGGGAATTCTCCCTCTACTCATGAATCGGTAGCTGCACCTCCTTCTCCTTGCAAGCAGAATCTGGAACAGTCTCACAAACGTTCCTAAACGTGGGCACAGACGTTCAGTTGTGAATACACGTATGTGCACCCCTGAGGAAGGAACTGATCCCAGTCTAGCATTCTCATAGAAAAGCCAGGTTGCTCGGCGTCCAGGGAAGCAGAACCCAGTTCTCAGTTCCTTTCTCTCCTGGGGCTGCGGGGCCCTCGAAAGGGGACGGGAGTTGACAGGAATCCGTGGGATTTCCTCTTCAGCACCTGGCTCCTGGCCACACTCCCACCCGCTCTGCCTGTCTTTTCCCCTGCGTGGCAGCCTGATCCGTGAGGCCCTAAGAGTGAAGGGGTGAATTAATTGGAGGAGGAGGGAGGAAAGGCGAGGGCAGGGGAAAACTCCACAAATCAAAGGGGTTTATCTCCCAGAGGGCTGGTGGGACTGAGCCATGCTCACAATAGCGATTCAAGTTCACCTTGTGTGAAGGTAAATAGGTGTTTTTAATGGCTCTGTAGAAGGTAGGGCAGAGAGAGAAAGAGGGATAGAAAATCAAAAGAGAGAGAAAGAAAGAGAGAGAGAGGTGCAAATCCAAATGTCGATGTGTAGACATAGTGAGGAGAGCCTGCTGGCTGACAGGGTGATTTATTGGATTCTTCCAGTTAATCACTGCCGGCCTGTGGCCAAACGGATCTCCAGCAAAGCTGAAAGGCAGCCGAGGGAAACAGGCTTATAAGCATAAAGCCGCATAATGGTGTTCAATGAAGTGTGAGACTTTTAGTTCAGTCTCGCTGAGCCGGCCGCACCGCCGGAATGTCAAAGAGGGATTGTGGGTGGAAAAATTATGGATTTAAACTGCTAGCTGTAAATGAGGTCAATATGTCTGGTTCATAAACAGTCCGAGCCTATTCCAAGAATGCAGTGAGGGGGAAAATTAGCGTGAAGCCAACACTGTAGACAAACCTCATTGAGATATAATTGCAGCTATAAATACAAGCGAAAAGCTTACCGAGTGCAATAAAATACAGACACGCTTTTTTATTCCCCTTCTTCTTCCTTCTTTGAATCTATGCATTTGTTAAGGGTTGTGCATCCCTAATGCTCCCTTCATCTCTCTCTCCCTCTCCTAGTGACACCCAATGTTGCAATTAATTGAGTGTTCTTGATCTCTCATTCCATTTTATTCAGGCAAGATTGGAAAAAATCAAAAGAGCACATCTAAAGCATTTTCTTCCCTTTTGTTTTTCTATTTGAATCAGGTTGAAATGTGTGAAAAAAAAAAAGCAGCGCTTATTTTTTATGAGGGGGGATAATCCAAGTATAAAGTCTTTTTAAACTAATACATCTGTTAGATTATTTGAATCTCAATTTAATGAAGGGACATGAATGGCACCCACAGGATCCTATGGTTTGCATTCTTTGGAGGGCTACCTGGTCTTGGCTCATAAAACATTGGCTCAAATGTAGTATGGTTTTTTTTTTTCTTTTTCTTCTTTTTCTCCCGCCTCCCCCTTTTTAAAAAAAAAAAAACTCGAAAGACTCTCATTACTGTGTTTTGTACTCAAGCTCAAAGGATAGAGGACAGACATTAGCAAACTTGCTTTGCCCAGTTTAAAAGCCGATACAGTAATAAATTGAAGTCTAATAGCTCTGGTCAGGCTGCCTTTCCCCCTAAACCAATTGATTTAAATGGCAGTAATTTGGCCAGCGAGGCTAGTCCTGTTTAAATTAAACCCATTAATATAATAGCACAAGTCCTGAATGAAATCCATCTGCAGGAAAGGCTCCACCGGTCAGTAGTTTCATAACTGTCCGGGGATGTCCTAAAATGCCCACGGTCGTGTGAACAGGAATTACAGATTACAGGCAAGACCCTGAAAGGCTTCTGATGAGAGAGAGAGAGAAAGAGAGAGAAGGATATGAAGACAATTGTGTGAGCACACGCATTCAAAGCAAGTGGGAAACCGACCTGAAGATTTCAAGGGAAATGACCTTGGTTGTTAGTAACAGTGAAAGGTTAATTGTATTAATAACAACAAGCAGCGGTGCTGCAGGAAAAGCCCTCAGCATCTTCCTTTCCTCCCCCCAGTCTCAGTAAGGAGACATTTTTCCTCTTTAACTGTTCTGCCTAGACCTCATGGCCCAAAAGGACAAAAATAATTTCTTCAAAGCAGGAATTTGATCTTTGCAGCTGAAGGTGTATGTGTGTATGTATTTCAGCGCTGGCTCTCGAGACAGTGTCTCTGCTGTGTCTACGCTTGGTTCAGAGTGCATGTCCTTTGCTAGTTTACATTAAGTTGATCAAGCGAGTGGGATTTGGATTTGTGAATCAGGAACGCAGCTGCCGGTTTTATCACTAAGTCTGAGTCAGTGTTTAAACCTGAGCAAATTGTCTGCCATCTGTTTCAAGGGAAGAGATGCTTCCTAAACAGAACAGAAAGAGCTTGAACTAAGGAACTGTGGAATTGTAGGGACTTCAGCATTTATGTGGACTTGAAGGGTGACAGTAAAATAATGCCACACATGTTCACAGGTGGCTGATGGAAGGAGCTTAATTACTTTAAGGCCACGCTCTGAATCCAGCTCTTACAAAGCCAGTAGGAGGCGGCACGGGTCTAAGAGTGAGATTAGGGTTAGGGAGCAGTGTTTCTGGATTCCAGCCCATTTCTGTCATTTGTCAGCTGTGCAGTCATGGAGAAGCACCTTCATTTGAGTTTTCTTCCTCATTAAAAAGAGAAAAAAAAAAAGGAAGAATACTTGTTCTGCATGCCTCACATATTGTTGTTGGAATCAAGTGAAAAGGTGCATGAGAAATTCCTTGGCAATCTATAAAGCATTAAATATATTTAAGATAGTAGTACTAGTCACTGTACTATTATTATTAGGCTTACTAACAAGGCAATAACTAATAACTATTATATAAGTTATTATATAACTTTATTTTATATGTAAATATATAGATACAAAATTATAACAAAATTGTATAGCTTTATCCACTCTTTATCAGGTGCTTACCATGTTCGGGATATTATGATAGGTTCTTGCATATGAAATGCTCTTTTATTTACTTTCATACAACCCTGAGAGGTAAATATTATTATTATCCTCCATTTTATAGATAAGGAAATATAAACTTTCTTCTGTATTCAGTTTTAATATTCTTTGAGCATACGTAATGATTTCCTTCCTCAGAATTGCTACCATATTTCTTTACCCAATTATTTGCACTTCAGATCAGTGGATCTAAGCAATGAATGCATATTAAAATCACAAACACATTTTTTGTTTGTTTTTAATACTGATGTTTAGGGCCTACCCCAGAGTTTCTAAATTTGGTAGTTCTATATTACACTCAGGATGAGAAATACTAGATTGGTCTATCTGGAGAAGAAGAATTTGAACAAGTATCCTACTACTCCTTACAAACATTGTGTCTTATTCTGCATGATTAAAACACACACACACACACACACACACACACACACACACACACATTGAGTTTACAAACAAGGAAATGTCAAGATTTTTTGTGACTGCTTCCATAATTTTCTCCTGAAATAGTGAAACAACAGCATAACCGTAGACCTTTTTACAAATGCCTTCCTTCCTGGTGAGAAGATAATATTGGTCATCCTTTTAAGCTGGATAAGATGAGGCCATCTTTACAAAACATAAAAACCCACTCTCTGAGTGACAGTCCCTTTTGCAACTACCACACTCCGGTGATACTGCACAGCTGGTGATGGGGGGATGGGATGCACCCAACAGGTGAGAGGTCAAGAGTGAGAGCAGGGAGCTCACCCATTTCCACATCAAGGTGCTATTTAGGGAAATTCATTTGCTGCCTCTTCTTTAATGGAGTTTTGAGCCATATCATACCCAAGTGGGTTGATCTTAACACAATATACACAGGTAATTTACCTGAAATAGGAAGTAAATAAATTCTTTTCTATGTACCTGAGTTGCTGAGTCCTACTGTAATCTATATATAACCAAGTATAGCTAATAACAAATATCTCATGAACTGAACAACAAAACTGGACCCAAGAAAAGAAAAAAGAAGAATGAGAGAGTTTAGAATCTTTTAAAAAAATTTAATTAACTTTTTTATACATAACAGATGTACATATTTTGGGTTGTATGTGATAATTTAATATAATCATATAATTTGTAAAGATCAAATCAGTATAATTGAGATATCCATCACCTTAAATATTTGTCTTTTTCTTATGCTAAAATCATGCAAATTATTCTCTTCTAGC
This sequence comes from Hylobates moloch, assembly GCF_009828535.3. NCBI lineage: Eukaryota > Metazoa > Chordata > Mammalia > Primates > Hylobatidae > Hylobates > Hylobates moloch. The sequence continues at coordinate 52,339,460 of NW_026652285.1, read as the reverse complement.
TATTGTGAAATATGCAATAGATTTTTGTAAACCATTGTCACCCTACTGATCTAACACTTGGTCTTATTTCTTTTATCAAACTGTATATTTGTACCCATTAATCAGCCTGTCTTTATCCCTCCCTCACCTCTCCTTTTCCCAGCCTCTGGTAACTACTAATCTACTCTCTACCTTCCTGAGATCTACATTTTTAGCTCCCACATATGAGGAGAACATGTAATATTTGTCTTCCTGTTCTTGGCTTATTTCCCTTAACATAATGACCTCCAGAATCTTTTTGAGGTTTGAAGTAAATTTTGGGATATAAGAAATGATTTTAGACTTGCAAGAGAAAAATGGACTACCAGGAGCTGTGCAGTTAATTAAGGCTCAATTTCATTTGTAGCCCAGCACTACCTATCTCTTCATGTCTTCAGAGATGAAGCCCTGAAAGCTCATTTCCTTCTCTCTGACTGTGACTTTCTCCCATCCAAACCTATGGGGGCCAGGAAAAAGAGACTGTTCTCAAGAAACATTATTCCAACTAAGTTGTTACTTCCTTTGAATCTCCTATTGGTGAACTGGTATTTCACTAGTATTCCTGAGTAATATTGTTAGGCTGTATTCCCACCCAAATCTCATCTTGAATTTCCACATGTTGTGGGAGGGACCTGGTGAGAGGTAATTGAATCATGGGGGCAGGTCTTTCCCTTGCTCTTCTCATGATAGTTAATAAATCTCATGAGATCTGATGGTTCTACAAGTGGGAGTTTCCCTGAACAAGCCCTTTCTTTGCCTGCTGCCATCCATGTAAGACATCACTTGCTTCTCCTTGCCTTCTGCCATGATTGTGAGGCCTCCCCAGTCATGTGGAACTGTAAGTCCATTAAACCCCTTTTCCTGTATAAATTACCCAGTCTTGGGTATGTCTTTATCAGCATGGTGAAAATGGGCTAATACACTGAGAGCAAAGAGAAGAATGCAATCTCCAGAAGCTTATGAATGTAACTACATTCCTTGTTGAACTGCCCAGAATCAATGTATGTGCAGATGAGACAAAGGAGAATGACAAAAAAAATAAATAATAACAAAAATACCACAGGACACAGACCCCCCCCCCAAAAAAAAACCCTTATTTTTTATTTATTTATTTTTTTGCCTTCTTATCCCTGTTCCTAAATGTATGGCATGGGCACTCCATGCACTGTATTTCCAATATGTGCATGTGAATCTCAGAGTCTCAGAACATTTGAATGAGAAGGGATCTGGTCTAGGTCCTTCATTTCACATGTATGGAGAGTGCAGCTGGTAGGGGGTAAACCAATGAGGATGTGGAGGAACTGGGGGAACAGAGGCCTCATAACTCTCAGACCAGGACTCTGCCAGTCCTCATTTCTAGCACTCAGTGCGTCCTAGAATTGATACATCACTGCTTCTCCTCTGAGAACCTCCATATTAGACCAACTCTGGATTGTGATAAACACATTTCCTGTCTTACCTGGTTACCGTTATGCATCTCAAACATTATTATGCTAGGATTGATCCCTCTCTGAGAAATATCAGCTAAAGAACACCAGACATATAAATGGTTGACTTCTCAATTTATAGTGCACTTCATAAAGATTCTAGGAGGTAGGCAGAATGCATATTTTAATGCATATTCCACTAGTAATGAAACAGGAGATGGATGACTTTCCCACAACATAGGGCTGAAGCACATCATAGTGGAAGCATGTTTATTATTAAACAAATATAATAAGTGCCTACTATTTCCCATGCAGTCTTCCCAGCTCTGGGATATCTGCTTTCATGGAACTCACATTTTTGTTAGGGGAAGACTGGAGATGGAGAATGGTGAAAGATGCTAGTTCATATTAGGTGGTCAGGGATGTCCTTTCCAATAAGGTGGCATTTGAATGAACCTAAATGAAGTGACAGAGGTAGACTCAGAATAGCATTTTAGGAGGAAGAATCAGCAAATGAAAAATAAAATCCTTGAGACATGGTTGTGCTTCTCTGTTGAGGGATTTCAAATCAAGTTTCTTAATCAAAGTCCTATATTCTTCAACTATTCAGTATAGTCAATACAGACATTGTATATCCTAGCACATGGCATCACTTCATCCTTGGAATCTGTGCACCTAATCTCAGGTATATAAGCAGATCTTCTAAGACAAGAGACAGATGGAGCGTATACTCCTGTCTCTAGCTTAAAGATTTCCTGAGAAGGAGAAAGGGTGGTGGAAATTAATACAATATCCTAGAATGGTCATAGCTCAGTGAGGAAAGGGGCCATTTTGCTCCCTCCTTTCTTCTGCCTCTGAAGCTGGTTGCATGCAGCTCATTATGAAGCCAGAAGATTTTGCTTCCTTTTATGAGCTTTTCTCATGGTTGGATTGGTTTACTATGGAGCCAGTATGGGGGTACAAAAGCCATAGAAAGCCTTAGTTCACAGCCAAGCCTTGGTCACTGCCAAGATCTGGGCTGTGCCATTGAAGTGTCATGGAAATGTCATCTAAATGGCAGTGGAAATTTAGAAAGTTTCACAATGCCTTTGGGTCAGTTCCCACTGCCCACAAACCACCATCTCCATGAAGGAAGCCTCCTTATTTTGGGAACCACGGCCCTACTCTATTTTTTCCTCTCCCCATCCTCAATCACCATTTAAGCCAAAATGCTAAACCAAAAATCTTGGGAAGGAAGAGCATGTGGGATGACTAAAATAGCAGAAATGTAGTTGGATTATGGATCAACTTTTCCTTTCCAATTAACAGAAGTATGGAGATATCCTTATGCCCCCTAGTGAGACTTAATTTAAATGTTTATTATGTTCCCCCTTAAACATCTAACATCAGGGTCAGAATCAATATTTGTAAATATTTGCTTGGAAAGTCATGCTTACCAACAGTGATGAGCCCACATATGCCTACCAATAAGTGATAGCTTAAGACCTTGTGTTCCCTGTACTACTGCATGGGAGTCTTTTTTTTTTCTTAATTATGATAAGAACACTTGCCATAACATGAGATCTACCCTCTTAACATATTTTTAAATGCACGTACTGAATTGTTATCCATGGACACAATGCTGTACATCAAATCTCTAGAATTTTTCATTGTGCATACACTTTGATTAGCCACTCTACATTTCCCTCCACCCCAGTTCCTTGCATTTATCATTCTGTTCCTTGTTTCTATGATGCTGTGATCTGAATATGTTTCCCCAAATTCATGTTCTGGAAACTTAATTCCCACTGCAACAATATTGGAAGAAGCGATCTTCTGGGAGGTTTTTAGGTAATTCTTGAGAGCACCCTCAAGAATGGATTAATGCCTTTCTAAAAGGGCTTGACAGAAGGAGTTTGTCCCTTTTTCCCTTTCTGCCTTTTGCCATGTGAAGACATACATTTCCCTCTCCAGAGGACACAGTGTTCAAGGTGCCATCTTGGGGAAGCAGAGAGCAGCCCTCACCAGATGCCTGCATCTTAATCATGGACTTCCAGCCTCTAAAACTTTGAGAAGTAAGTATCTATTCTTTATAAAATACCACGTGTGTGGTATTCTATTATAGAAGTCCGCAAAGACTAAAATGTATGAGTTTGACTGTTTTAGATGCCTCATGTAAATGAAATTATGTGATATTTGTCCTTCTGTGGATGGCTTATTTCACTTAGACTAAGGCCTTTCAGCTTCAACCATGTTATTGCATATTGCAGAGTTTCCTTTCTTTTTGAGGCTGAATGACAGTCCATTGCACATATATACCACATCTTCTTTATCCATTCATCAGATGAACATTTAGGCTGTTTCCATATCTTGGGTATTGTAAATAGCACTGCAATTAACATAGGAGTGCTAATATCTGTTCAAGATTGATTGTAATTCTCTTGGATAAATAGCCAGAAGTGGGATTGCTGGATCACACAGTAGTTCTATTTTTAATTCTTTGAAAAACTCTACAGGTTTGTTCTTGGAGAACACACAAATGGCTTGTGCCATCACCCAGGTACTTTCTTCCTTGGCTGTCAGAAGCTTGTAAAATTGTTGATTTCACAGTATCCAGTTTTCAAAAGTTCATTTATTAAAACTAATCACCCCATAAAGATGAACTGTAACTTGCTTCACAGGCTTTTTACTGTTTTAAACTCTATATCACTCCTCTGTTAGCCTTCCTGATACAGGAAGAAAATTATCAGGAAAGAGCATTCTTTGATACACAAACTTCTGTGGTAGCCTATTCTTATACTCCAAAACTTCAGCCATTTAAGCCAATAGGAGCCCCCAGTGCACACAGCCAGATTTCATCTTGTCCCTTCCCTGCATTCCCTGCAATTCCTCCATATACATGTGTTTGATTCCCCCTCACAGGCAGAGGGCGGCTCCATCACATGCCTCAGTTCATGGTGCACTGTCAAGACTTGTGTCTAAAGTCTTCTTGGATTTTTTCTCTTTTTTTTTCTTTTTCTTTCTTTTTTTGTGATGGAGTCTCAGTCTGTCACCCAGGCTGGAGTGCAGTGGCGTGATCTCGGCTCACTGCAACCTCCGCCTCCTGGGTTCAAGCAATTTTCTGCCTCAGCCTCCCGAGTAGCAGGGATTACAGGTGCCCACCACCACAGCCAGCTATTTATTTGTTTGTTTGTTTGTTTGTTTATTTATTTATTTATTTATTTATTTAGTAGAGACGGGGTTTCAGCATCTTGGCCAGGCTGGTCTTGAACTCCTGACCTCATGATCCACTCACCTCAGCCTCCCAAAGTGCTGGGATTACAGACATATGCCACTGCACCCAGCCAGCCGGATTTTTTCTTTTGTCTCTTCTTACCCATTGTCCACATCTTTTCCGTTCCCCCCCTCGTTAGGCAATGATTCTCATCAGTTTAACACATATCATTCCTTTTGTGAATGTTTTTTAAAGAAATTTATTGTTTTCTGCAAACATTTTAAATTTATGTAAATAATATCGTCTGGTATGTCACAATCTATTTCCTTTTTTAACTCGGTGTCATATTTAAAAAATTAATAGACTATATTTTAGAGCAGTTTCAGGTTTATAGAAAAATTGAGTGGAAAATACAAATAATTCCCGTATATGTCCTCTCCAACTCCCCTTTCACATGCTTACAGGCTCCCTTATTATTAACAACTTGTCATAGTGTAATACATTTTCATTAATATACTGATAAGCCAATATTGATCCATTATTATTAATTACAATCCATAGGTTACCTTGGGGTTCATCCTCTGGGTTGTACATTCTGGGTTTTTTTAAAAATGTGTCATGACGTCTATCCACTATTACAATATCATAAAAAATAGTTTCACTGCTCTAAAAATCTTCTCTGTTCCATTTATTCATTCCTCTCCTCCCTCTAAACTCCTGGCATCCCCTAAACTTTTTACTGTCTTCATAGTTTTGTCTTTTTCAGAATATAATATAGTTAGAATCATGCAGCTTGTAGCCTTTTCATATTGGCTTTTTTCACTTAACAATATTTATTTAAGGTTCCCCCATGTCTTTTGGTAACTTGAGAGCTTATATCTTTCCCAGCTTTATTAAACTGAAAAATAAGATTGTATATATTTAAGGTATACAATGTGATATTTTGGCATGTGCATATATAGTGAAAAGGCTGCTCAAGCTAATTAACATATCTGTCACCTAGCATACCATATTCTTGTGGTGAAAACATTTAAGATCTACTCTCTTGGCAATTTTCAAATATACGGTACATTATTATTAACAATAGTCACCATGCAGTACATGAGATACCAAGAACATGTTCATCCTGTTTGTCTGGAATGTTGTACCCTTTGACCAACATGTCCTTATTTCCTTCACCCTTCAGCCCCTGGCAACCACCATTCCACTCTCTGCTTCTATGAGTTTAACTTTTTTAGATTCTACATGTAAGTGAGGTCATATAGTAGCAGTCTGTCTTTGGCTTACTTTACTTAATATAATGTCTTCCAGGTTCATATATATATGTATAATCACATTTTGTATATTCATTCATCCACTGATGGATACCTAGATTTTTTTCTATATCTTAGCTATTGTGAATAATGCTGCAACAAACAGGGGTGTAGATACCTATTTGAGCTACTGATTCCATTTCCTCTGGATATGTATCCAGAAATGATATTGCTGGATCATATGGTAGTTCTATTTTTAAGTTTTCTAGGGAATCTTCATACTATTTTCTGTAATGACTTTTCTAATTTACATTCCTACCAACAGTGTACAAGGGCTTTCTCTTCTCCACATCCTTGTCAACACTTGTTATCTCTTGTCTTTTTGATAGTAGTCATCCTATCAGGTGAGAGGTCATATCTTATTGTGGTTTTAGTTTGCATTTCGCTGATGGTTAGCGATGTTGAGCATCTTTCATATAGCTGTTAAACATTTGTATGTCTTTTGAGAAATGTCTATTCAAGTCATGCACCCATTTTTTAATTGTTTCTTTCTTCATATTTAGTTGCTTATGTTCCACTTATATTTTGGAAATTAACCACTTATCAGTTGTATGGTTTGCAAATATTTTCTCCTAATAGCTTTCCATTTCATTTTGTTGATGATTTCCTTTGATGGGCAGATGGGCAGAAGCTTTTTAGTTTGCTGCAATCCTGTTTGTCTATTTTTGCTTTTGTTGCCTGTCCTTTTGGGGGCATATCCAAAAAATCATTGCCAAGACCAATGCCAAGAAGTTTTTCCCCTATGTTTTCTACTAAAAGTTTTATTGTTTTAAATCTTACATTTAATTCTTTAGTCCATTTTGGGTTAATTTTTTGTATGGCATAAGATAAGGGTACAGTTTTATTCTTCTGTATGTGCATATCCAATTTTCCCAACACCATTTATTGAAGAAACTATCCTTTCCCTATTGTGAAATTTTGGCACTCTTGTCAAAGTTTAGTTGACAGGGTTTTTTGTTTTTGTTTTTGTTAGTTTGTTTGTTTTTTGACAATGAGAATTCTAAGTGATTACCTGGGGGCACAGATGTGATATTGTGGCATAAAAGAGCCTTTGTGTAAAAGAATCTTTGAATTGTTTTTTTCTAATTCCAGAGAATAGAGGTTGACTCAGTGTAATTGGGATCTGTATGTCAATGTCTTCTTTGGAACTCATGCTGTTCTGAAGGTCTGCTATCTGCGTGTTCCTGAGATGGTTATACCATCTCATTCTCATAGATAAATGAATATTGCATGCTAAATATTCATTGACATTTCCATAGCAAGGGTGATAGTTCCAATTATTGGGTTCTAAAAAAGGGATTTAGGCACGGGCACGCTGGATTTCTGTATATATTTATTGCAAGTACAGTGATGTGCATCTGAAAAGAATGTTTACATCCTGAAGGAGTTTGTTCCCTGTCAAAAATTTGAACAAGATGTGGGATCCATTAGCAGGGGATCTAAAATGCATGTTGAACGAATAGATAAGTGAATGTGGTAAAGATTTAAGGTTAGATTCCCTCTCTCCAGGAAACTCTGAACTTTAATAGAAGTATCTTGAAAAAAATGAAAGAGACAAATTAAAATAAAATCCCTAGAAAAGCCCAAGCCACTAACCTTTAAAAGAGTTTTAGCATTGCCAGAAATATTGAAGATATCTTGGGTAAGTGGAATTAGCCAGACAGTGTTCAAATGACACCTCATAGGTTACTTCCAAAGTTATCCATTCACAATTCAATTTTATTTCATTCAGAAAAGTCGTTGAGGATCTGCTATGTTTGGGCTTGGTCTGAGATGGTTATATAAGTCTCACAGTTTAACAAGGAAAACAGATAAAATTTACAAAATATGATACAATATGTTAGGTTTTGTGTGTGAGGTATGTATAGTGTTATTGAATGCCAGAGGCAGGTAAAGCCCTGGAGGTTTCCTAGAAGAGGTGGTATCTGGGTTAGATCATAGATATAAGGAGTTCAGCAAATGGTCCAGTAATAAAACAATAGAAGAATAAAAATACCAGGAACCAGTATCAGTATATTACCAATAGAGACAGTAATGACCTGCCAAATCTCTCAAAGCAAAATGCTTTGGGACATTTTGCTAAAATAGTGTAAGATATGGTGGAACATATTATTCAACCATGCCTATTTCCCCTCATGTCAACCTTTTTCAAGGTCAGTCTTCTTTCATTCTTAGGTTGCCTTGGTACATGTCTGTATTGTGAAAATCAAGGTTGATTGTCTTGGATTAGTTGTACTATTGAGCTTAATTTTCCCTTTGAGCTGTTAACCGTTCCAAATGTGCTTGAGTCTGTGATTAGCTTTGCTGAGGAGGTTTTCTGTCTGGGGACATGGGTAGCCTTTCAACCCTGCTTTTCTGGCAGCATTATGCAGATTTAATAACTCCAGTTACGGGAAATTTGGGGAGACAGGCATGTTAAACCAAAATTATGTTAGTATTTATTACTTTCTGTGCATATTCTGAGCAAGGAGGGGGAAATGGCCTTCTACCTAAGAGGTCATGGCTAACAAACAAATGACCAAATATGTTTAATTATAAAGCCTGACTTTCCTCTTACGCACCACTCCCTCACCCCCGTCTTTTTTAAGGAAAGAAGGTAGCCATAGGGAAAAGCCATTGTCTGCCATCTGTGTCTATCTGAGTTGGGTATACCATCTCATTCTCATAGGTAAGTGAATACTGCATGCTAAATATTTGTTGACACTTCCATAGCAAGGGTGATAGTTCCAATTATTGGGTACTATAAAAGGAATTTAGGCAGGGGCACAATGGATTTCTCTCTATATATTTATTGCAAGTACAGTCATGTGCATCTAAAAAGAATCATAAGAAAATAATAAGGCAGGTGGGGAGGCATTTAAGCAGGGTAGCCAGGAAAACTGACTCCTTGTTTTGAGTAGTAACTGGCTTTTGAGAGTGAACCTCCCAAGGTCTCAGTTTTCTCGCCTGAAACATGAAAGTGGACTAGATTTTTTTCGGGCTCATTCCTTTTATGGAAATGGAACTTCCAAAATTTTTCAAATGGAATTTGCCATTACCTCAAATGGCAATTTGATGTAAACAATGTTGTATAATCCAAATTTTTGAGGATTTGGGTGGAATTCTCAACTGTGACATGATTATTTGCCTAATATACCTCTCCCTTTCTTTTTCACTAACACAAAACTAATGTATAGTTTTTGGAGAGGGGCAGGATTGTACACAACACTGAGAGAAAAATCACGTCCCCAACATTCTTTGAAAGTAGATTTGGCCACATGATATCTGTCTGCTCAAAGAGACCAGGAAGAAGTCTGCTGACCACTCCAGGAAGACTTCTGATTTTCTCAATAAAAGCAAATGACCAACTGTGTCCCTGTTCCCCCTCTTGTCTCCTTAAACAAGAATGTGAATTGTGGTAGCATCTTGTGACTATGAACTAGAATCATGTTGTGCAGAATATAACTGAGCAGCCATTTATCTACAGAATCATTATATGACATAAATAAACCCCCCATTTGTTTAAACCGTTAACACTATTTTGCATCCCCTTAAAGTCTTGAAAGCCAACATATGCAATCCCAGTAAATTGGAATTAACCTCTTCAGAATTAAGATGTTGATTTAAAATGTTAAATGCTTAGATTTTAATTGCTTACTCCGTAATCTTTAAAGTAGCAGTTCTTTTAAATATGTGTGGAAAAATACCAGAATATTTCAAGGAATCTATACTTATTTCAAGGTATCTGCACTGTATACCTATTGATTTATACCCAAGGTTAACTTAGAGTACAGAGTGGTATAGGAGTGTCAGGGGCACAACTTCACACAGAAAAGGTACCTTGACAGAATTCACATTTTTTTGTTTTTGTTTTTGTTTTCCCATTAACCTTTAGAGTCTTGTTTTTCCATAGGAGGATAAGACACTAAATCACAAGATACTAGATAGTCAATAATTACTCCACAGAAAATGTTTAACCCATAGGAGCATATAGATAATGGTGGAATCATAGTCATCTATGTAGGAAGTTTTTTTCTTTTTCTTTTTGTGACTGAGGGAAAGTTTTCACTATAACTTCTTTATTTTTCTTTTTAATTAATTTAAAAATTGACCAATAAAAATTATATATATTTATTGTGTACAACATGTTTTGAAATATGTGTACATTGTGTTATGTCTAAATCATGCTAATTAGCATATGCATTACTTCACTTACTTTTTTGTGGTGAGAACTCTTAAAATCTACCCTCTTAATTTTTAAGAACACGATACATTGTTATTAACTATAGTCACTGTTTTATACAATAGATCTTTTGAATTTATTTCTTCTATCCAACTGAAATTTGTTATCCTTTGATCTACATCTACCCAAATCCCCTCTCTCTCAGCCTCTGCAATCACCATTCTACTCTCTACTCCTATGAGTTCTTTAAGACCTCTTTAAACAAGAAAGTAATATCCTGTAGGTGAAAATCTACCCTACCTCTACACAAGGCCAGTTTGGCCTCTCTAGTATAAGTTGGTAAAAATCTACTTACAGGTTTTATTTTTACTGATAGAGGAAAAATTGAGAATTTAGAACTGTAGAGAACCCTAAATCATTTATACCCAGTTTTTGGAAGCAGTAAGGAATAGGCATTTAGCTGCATGCTGACATGCCATCCATGCACACACATCATACACTCACTTACCCATACATTTCGTTTTTGTTTGTTTTTGTCACAGTGACACTGACATGTGGAAGGCAGCATCAGAGAGAGACAGAAAACTATTAGTTCACTATAACTACAGTTTGGCACTAATTCGTTTCTTGTCAATGGAGCAAGTATACAAAGACTTCACCAACATAGGAAGCTATGGTATATTGCCTTTTGTTTCATCGTAGCCCCTGCTAGCCTGACAGAAAGCCACACCCTGGGTCTGTATAGCATGGGGAAAACCCTACACTTCTGCTCAGAAGCACTCCATGTCTTAGATGTACCTCCTGGCTTTCCCATGCACAGTGGCTCACATAGAAACCCTTGATGTATGGGCAATCCATACTCAATGCATTTACAGAGAGATCCCCAGCTGGGATCTCCTGCTGGAGTAAATGCTAGATATGATCCAGTGCACAATACATTTCAATTAAAGCAGAAAGGAGTTGCTACTTCATACAGTGCAGTAAGAGCTAGAAGATGTGTCTAGAATGTAAGATTCGAAGAAAAAGGTATCGGTAATATTAGACAGTAGCTTTGTAGGTATACAATCACTTGGAACAGATCACGCTGCCTTCCCTTTCTTACCCTCAACACTTTTTTTCAAATCTAGGTGAAATCAGGTTAAAATAATTGGCTGCTTTGTCAGGACAAAAGAAAGAAGAACGCAGCTTGAGGAGGCAGTGTACAGATTGGTAGGGCAGGGTAGAGGGAAGAGAGCAGCTCCCTCATTTTGCCTAGGTGATATCTCAAGTGAAGTGGTGGTGGTCATGAGTGAATGTTATGGGCATTTTAAATGCATGGGCTCACATTAATTCAAAACTGTCTCTAGATTTGAACTCAGGGAGTAGACACTTCAAGTAGGGAATAGGAATTCGATTAGGCCCTAAAGTTCTCTACTGTCGCTAAATGCAGTAGCCCCTTTGGGGTTTTCTAAAACTGTGTAATTCCTGCTGTCATCACAATGATCAGCTGCAACGGGTCTATGGCTCTTCTTCCAGCATTGTAATCTAGTGTGAACAAAAGCCCTTCTTTTTTTTTTGTTTTTTTGTTTTTGTTTTCCCTCAACATAGTTGATATTAATATTTTCAAGAAAAGACAAAATAATAGAATATTTTTGTCTAAGGAATATAAAAATAATAATATAATTGAAGAATATATTTTTAAAAGCCCTATGAAAATAGAAAACTTATGAAGTATGAGGTTTTTTGTGTTTGTTTGTTTGTTTGTTTTTCTTAAAGTTACTCTATTGTGATCTCCAAGTACCTAGAACTACTGCACTGGCTTTGGATTCTTGATTGCCTGATTCCTGATCTCCACTGAGTACATAAATTTTAAGTTGCCCTTATTGAAATCATCTCCTGAACCATTTGTCCTTATTTTAGTGCAAACCAAAAGATATTATTTAATTATTTTATTTTAAGATATTATTTCATGATGATTCCCCCTTTGGCCATCTTCATTAAATTCTTTGTCACAGGTCTTTCATTGCTAACAGTTGGACTATCCACTTGGTTTCCCTAATGCTATGTCTACCTCATGGAAAACAAGTGATACTACCTTGACCATAGCACACACATGCATTGGATGTTGGATTTTTATCTACTTGGTCCAGTTGCAAAGCATGTTTATCCAGTAACAAATAGATCATCATGTTAGGTCATCAAAGAAAAAATAATTCAAAATTAATTCAGGTTCTTTCCTTTGCTTGCATTTCTTGAAAACAATGAAGGTCATTCATAGCTCTCAGCATACCATTTCTACTTTTTTTCTTCAGAAACTTCCTTAATACCAAGCAGTACTCTTTACTGATTTATTCTCAAATTCCATTAAAAAAAAGTCTTGCCTCCTCCCACCTCCCCACTCCAATAAAAAAGCTTTTCCCTAACCTAAGTCCATGCATTTCTTCTTTTTCTACTGGCCTTGATTTTACATTATACAGGCCTGAGTGACCACCCGGGTATGCTAGCAGAAGTCTGCTTAGCAAGCTGGCAAGGGAGAGGAGAAACTAAGAAAGGGAAGCCAAGGCTCTTTTAGTGGGCAGGGGAAAAGGAAAGTTTGGGAACCTGCAGATGTTAAAAACTTTTGTTCTTCCATGCCTAGAATTAAGAGTATACGTACTCAGCCTGGGAAGGTCGATGTGTCTAGTGTTCTTTGAAGGGTATGTTGGCCAAGCCCTTTCCTGCAGTCCTCCTTATTCATAACCTCTGCCCCTTATCCAAAATTCTAGGGCCCAGGTCCTTCTCTGATCCTAGGATGACCTATTTTTAATTATTTAAGTTGATGGTACAGCAAAGCTATAGCCCTCATAGTTGGAGTCAAATCAAAAACCCTGAAAATATCAACAGTAACCCCAATTCTTTCAAGTTCATCAAACCTCTTATCCATTATAAAAGAGAAAAAGCCTTGCTGCCAATATTTTTTGAGATAGTAGCTGGGTTTTTCAAGTACTTTTCCCCCTACGTATATTTAACTTTGGCCCTAGACATGTGAATTTTACTTTAATATGGCTTTTAAGAAAGGAATATAGTACTCAAAATAGCAAAAGCACACTTGAAGTAATTGCAGGATTTGAGAAGATATGAAATTGGGAATGTTGAAAGTAAATTCTTTTTTGAAATTTTCAATACTCTTTCTGGACCAGCAGTCCCCCTTCCCCCTTGACAAGAAACTCTATGGTTTGCAGGAACACACTGGTTTAATAAAATTGGCCTTCTTCTTTCGACTAAAAGTTTACCTGTGAGAGCCCCGAACATAATAAAATCAGATTATGAAGGCAATCATATTTACTTGTAATAAATCAAATCTTGCAGACATCAGTTAAGTCTCCCTACTGCACTGGGACAATATCATGCGTGCATACATCAATACCTGAGGTGTCAGAAATATTTTCATAAGTTCAGAAAAATTGTACGTATACTTGCAGCACCATTATGAGCAGTGAATTTGTAATGTGAACATTATGATGTATAAAGTGGCTTTGTTCCTACATTTAATAAGCACCGCATGTCAAGCCCACAAACATAATGGAATTTGCTGGTGATTTCTTACCATTAAATGTAGGTTATTGTTTTCAGGAGAAAAAAAAAAAGAACTTTTCCTTGCTTTGCTAACGTTATCCATTTCTAAGCACACAACCTTCCTCTATATAGTAGCAGCCTCTTTAAATTAGTAAATAAATAAATAAATAAAACCAGACCCACCACTGTGACATCAAATTAGGTTGGACTAAAATACCCATTGGCCCCACTCTTTGTCTAGAATTAGCTGCCATGAAAGGCTATGCCTTTTCTTTTCAAAGACATCTTTTTAAATTATAGCAGTCCCAAAACTCACTGTCTTCTGTAGAAAGGCCTTGAAATAATACCATATTTCCATCATAGCTCTGTGGAACTTTTATAACTCTTTCCCCCAACCCAGTACTTCAGATTGCTAGCATATTTACATGACTTGTAAAGTGAAATTTGAATTTGAAGAGTTACTAAATTTTGCAGTAGTGATTTGGGGGACTTAGTATTTGTGAGTCTTTAAGTGTTCTTTAATAATTTTGTAGGTTTATTATGACTATATGCCCCGCTATTGAGACTCTCTAAGAAACAGGCTAGTGTCTGATAAAAAAATAAGCATAAAATATCTCTTGTTTCCTTTATTTTCTCAAAAATATTTCCTTAACAACCTATGTCTGGGAGGTCTTGCTACATTAGCTTTTTAGCTCATATTCTCTTAGTGGAGGGGGGAATGGTTAGAGTAGTATAGAAACTAGAAGGGGCAGCAGTGAAATTGATAAATCTGTATGGGATCAATGTCTGAGGCAGGAGGCAAGGGCCTATCAGACATACCTGATGCTGCTAGAAATGTAGGTTCTACTATGCAAGAGTACCGTCTCTCTGGCCGATTCATTTTTTGTTATTTGTCTCAAGCCCTGACGTCTAGAAAGATTTCCCAGAAGTTTCTTTTTAATTCTTTCCCATTTTCTTGTGCACCTTCCAATCTGTTCTATTCTTTTCCATGCCACTGTATTTTTACTGGAGTACATACTTGGTACCTTTGACTGTTTTAAGAATTAGGTAAATTGAAATGTGTGATGAAGTCTCTATTTATATGGGGCTTACAAGACAGGGAAATAAGACAGTGACACCACACAAACGTGTCATTGAGAAGACAAGATCCTAGCACATGCTCACATGAGTGTTTACTGATAACAGATGTGATGTTATTAAAGGAGAGAGAATGTGGAACTGAGTGGTGGGTTTGAGTGGGGACTGTGAGGGGTAGGTTTTGTATTTGAACAGAATACAGACAGAGGGAAGAAAGGTCTGCAAATATTCTTTCCACTTTCTGGGAGAGAAAAAAATTCATTACTGTTTAATTTTGCTCTTTAAATTCTGCCCAAAGAAATTTCAAGCACCTCTCTTTAAAAAGTTCAGAACTTTTACTTATCACAGAGTATTTTAAAATGGAACATTTCCCTCCTTTTGATGTCTTAGAAATAAGCATTTCCATTCACAGCTGCTCTCAAAGATGCTACTTCAAAAACCACCCACTCTGGATCTCCAAAACAGGTTGGTATTTAAAGAGCCCCATGGCTTATTGTTCATAACACTTAGATTGGATACACATAAAGTGGAAAAACAAAGTTCGGTGCTGCAAGGGACTGAAAACACCCGTTTCATTGCCCTTAAATCTTAAAGAAAAAGAAAAAGAAGAGAAACAGGCAGAAGGGAAGGAGAAAGAGAAAAGATTAGCCAACATTGCTTCAACACTGACTACATGCCAACTTTGTGCCAAGTTCCCCTTATGTCTTTCAACCACACAACGACCCTTTGAGGCAGCTATAAAGATTATCCCCATTCTTATGGGCTGGGGATGCAATACAGAGAGAGGTCCCATGCTGCTGTGTTTCAAACTTGGGTCCATCTGTTTCACAGCCTGTGCGATTATCCACCACATTTATTCCCTTGCTAAGAAGACTATCAAGAAGGGCAAGTGTCTGATTTTGTTTTGTTTTGTTTGCAAATCAACCTAATTTAACTGAACATAATCCTAAGATTTCAAGATCTTAAGGCTTCATGGCCTTCAAATATTTTCCTTGTTGCTAAATAGTTGATGGAACAAAAGCAAATTTTACTGGTGAATTTAATTTTCAATTATTCAATTAAAACTTTTTAGGTGGTTGATGATAATTTTTTTATTAACAAGCAAAAATGAAACATCATTAGGAGGTGAAATGTCTTCCCTGTGTCTCAGATGGGGAGTTGTTATGGTCTGAATGTTCATGCTCTCTTCAAATCCCTATGTTGAAATCCTAACCCCTAAGGTGATAATATTAGGAGATGGGGCATTGGGAGGTGATTAGGCCACAGGGGCAGAGCCCCCATGAATGGAATTAGTGCCCTTGTAAAAGAGACCCAGAGAGGTCCCTGGCTCCCTCCACCGTGTGAAGTTAGAACGAGCAAACAGCTGGCTCTGAGGAAGCAGGGCCCTCACCAGACACACCAAATCTACCAGTGTCTTGATCTTGGAGTTTCCAGCCTCTAGAACTGTAAGAAATCAATTTCTGTTGTTTATAAGCTAACCAGTCGATGGCATTGTGTTATAGCAGCCTGAACAGACCAGGAGAGGAGTGAGAATGACTTGGTTTCATTATCTTCACTCATGTTATCAAATACCGAATAACGGATGTGTAAAGTCTTCAGTGTCGTGGCTTTATAATGTGTCAACTTGGCAAGACTGGACTACGCTTCCCAGAGATCCCCTTTCCTACATGTTTTTGGGCCACCAGAGAGATTCCTGTGTGGGATTTGGTGAGCAGCAACAAAGCAGCAGCCATACTGTAGCTTACACATTATTGTTTACCCATGGTCTCAACTCACTGTTGCGGGGCAGTGGACAGGCTGGAACTGGCCCACCTTTCCCGGATCCTCCTTCAGCCTCTCTGACTCCTATACGAGGTTAGAATTTAGCTCCATGACGAAGTTTACTGTTTTCTTCTGCAGGATTCCCACGATAGCAAGGTCAGAGGCAATGCAAACTGACATGGTTTCAGTCCATGCCTGTGGGTTCCAGCTTATGTGTGCATGTCCCACTTTGTTCTTGCTGCCAAGCAAGGGGTTGAATTGCATCCTCTTAGAAAGATATGTTGAAGTCCTTACCCCTGGTACTTCAGAATGTGACCTTATTTCGTAACAGAATCCCTACAGAGGTAATCAAGTTAAACGAGCTCATATGACCTCATCCAGTTGGACCTAATCCAGTATGACTGGTGCCCTTATTAAAAGGGGAAATTTGAACACAAAAACATGCACAAGAGGTAAGATGATGTGAAAAGACACAGAAAGAATGTCCTGTGAAGGTGGAGGACTAAAATAATGCATCTACAAGCCCAGGAATGTGAAAGATCATTGGTGGAGTGCATGGAACAGGTTGCTCATATCCCTCAGAAGGAGCCTACACTGCCAGCAGACACCTTGATTTTGGACCTCCAGCCTCCAGACTTGTGAGAGAATAAATTTCTGTTATGTTCAGCCACCTAGTTTGTGATACTTTGTGATAGCAGTCCTGAGGACTTCAAGCTCCAGTGTCAGATGCAAGGACAACAACCTTATAAGGATTACTTAATCAGCTTCCAGAATCATATAAGATCAAACCCCTGTAATGATTCCCTAGCAGTTCAGCTTCTCTGATTGATCCCTGACTGATAGGTGGAAAAGAAATTAGTTTAAAAAGGACCACAAAGCTCCAAGCACAGTTGCACAGTAGGTAAATTAAGGGTAACAAGAAGAGGAACACTACTATGATGTTAGCAAATGGTATGATACTGAATCTTAATCAGTGCAAAAAGCTGATGGCTTATCACAAAAGTTCTTCTTTTTCTTCTAAACACGCAGGCTACACTATTAAACTTGTTAGTTTATTGATGTCGCCTGTGTTTTCACTGTTTAAAAGCAATAATTTTTTCCACCAAGTCACCAAACAAGCCTTGAACAATTTATGCTCTTTCAAAGAAATACAAATTCAGGGAATTTTGTCTCTCATATTGCTGTAGACAACATAATTATCATTTACTAATATTGTAACTTTCTTTGAAAAAAATTTCAATACTTGGCAGATATTACTTTGTTAAAACCCTACGAGTGTCCTTCTGATTTAATCTATAGTAAAATTAATTAACATTGCTTTCAACACCATCTTGGTCCAGTAGCTGGTCAGCACGATAGTGAGAAACAGCACCCTGGTGGTTGTTCAAATTCCCACACGAATGTGTTATTTCCTCCTGGAGAATAGCAAATCTCCATTAAGCTTGTAGATTTCCTGGGATTTTTATTAACATTATTACAATCGTTTTTTCTTAAGATTGCTAATTGTTTTGGATCTACGCTGAGGAAACTTTATTAGTTACTGAACTATACAACCTAACCATAGAGAAATGTGTTCAAGTTAATTTTCTCCATGAACAAAAGCATTTTAATATTGCAAAATTTGCCTTTGAATAGTTTGCATAGTTTTATACAGCAAGGTATCATCTTATAAATTGTCACTTACTGATATTTAATCCTTTCTTTTAAAGACTTTAATCAGATATTCAGAAAGCTCTCTGAGACTCAACCATTTGTAAAACATTTTATAAGTAGTCTTGGCAAAACAAAGATTTAGTGGTCATCCTTAAAACACTGCCTTATCGCCTTTAAGCAGGTCATCAGTTCAGCTGTAAACTCCTAGAAGTATACCAACCCATTCTCAAATAGATTCGTGAATTTAATATCTTTTCCAAGGTAGAACACAAGAACAAATCTAATCAGCACAAGCTCATGCTATCTAATGATTTTAAGCTTGGTTCTGGTGTTGCTTCTTTACTTGATACCATATAACTTATTTATATTAGTATGGAGAAGTTTGATATGGAATATTCATCATTTTGTCAAATTCCATTTTCCCTTTTTATCCTGTTCTGCATGCTGCAACCAATATAATTATGTAGTACATCCATTTAAACACATGACAACTCTCCTGTAAAGCAGCCCCTATGTAAGAGGTGGTTTCTCTTTTTAATAGCCTGCTCTGTTTCAGTTGTCTTTTTTAAATATTAAGATAAGGGAAAAGTAATAAGCTATTTTTTTTTTACCAGAGATCTTTGACAGAGTAACAATTAGTTATTGGATTATTTTAACTCCCCTATGCAAATTAACTTATTTGCTTCTATAGTCAAAATAGTGAGCTTAAAGTTAGCTGCAGGAGGTGACATAATTATGGTTGTTAAGAATAAAATATTTCTGGTTAAGGGAATCACAGACATTTTGCAGAGAGAGTAAGCAGGAAAAGAAAGACTGTGACTACATCAATCAAAGAGCTGTTGGGAGCAAAGTCAAGGGAAAAGGAGAGAGGAGAAAGGAGAGAAGAGAGCGGGGAGAGGATAGGAGTAGAATCAGAGTGAGAAAGAATCATATACCAGTAAATCAACAAGAAATAAAAAGACAGTGGTTTACTTCTCTGAATCATCAAGGTGTAGTGTTTGCAACCAAGGAATTAAATACTTTATTCAACAAAACTGCTCACACAATAGATGGAACAAGCAGAACTGGCCATATGGCATCAAATATAATAAAATCTCTTAGTAAATTAAGAGTTAAAATCATAATTAAATATTGGATAGGGTTTTATAGAATTCTATTTTGGGTGCTCATAGATGTATCCATATTTCTTCTAATTATGTGCCCAGTTGCATATTTTCTTAAGAAACAAAGTTAACAAAGTAGTAATTTACATATCATTTAATAAAATATATTTGCTTTAACAGAAAGGCAACATTGCCAGGATCATTGGTGTGGGAGAAAGCAAATTAATTAGCTTTTAAGAGGCCTGGCTTTTGGTTCTAATTCTGCCATCAGATTTCTTTTCACCTTGAATAAGTGATTACTTAAAAGGCTCCCCTTTCTGTACCTGCCAAATAAAGAATTTGAGATAGACCAGCATTTTTCAAACTTGATTTTCAGCCATGCAACAATTTCTTCCAGCATACATTTTATCGGGAAACTCAGTCCATAAACATAGAGCTGCTTTGCTTGAAGCTCTAGGTGCAGTGAGGAGGAGAGCCTTGGGAGGCCAACTGAACTCCACCCTTCTCCTGCCCCCACCACATCCTAACCTCCAACAACAGGGGGCAACCTATTCCAGAACTGCAAGCACTGGAGAAACTAACCACCCTCCAGAGGCTGTATTTTGGTGTGCTTATTTCTCCTTTCATCTGAATCTGAAATGCCTGATTTAAGGTGATCTGCTTTGGGGACCCACCATGTGTAATTATTTTGATTTTCTGTTCTTTTAGTTACTTATTTCAGTCATACTGTGAACTTCCTTTTCTCTTGTCATTGGTTCTCTCCAAACCGAGGCAGGCGGATCACAAGGTCAGCAGACTGAGACCATCCTGCCTAACACGGTGAAACCCTGTCTCTACTAAAAATACAAAAAAAAAAAAAAAAAATTAGCCAGGCGTGGTGGCGGGTGCCTGTAGTCCCAGCTACTCCGGAGGCTGAGGCAGGAGAATGGCGTGAACCTGGGAGATGGAGCTTGCAGTGAGCCGAGATCGCACCACTGCACTCCGGTCTGGGAGACAGAGTGAGACTCCGACTCAAAAAAAAAAGTTTGTCCTGTGCCACATTAGCAAATTAGTTTCACTTTGCTAATCCATTTTCATCGGAAATTCTGTGATTTGGGTTATATTTCCTCACCTTGTAGAAAATCTTCTGTCACCAATTTACATCAGCTTCACCCTTCAACATTTCGGAATGCTCAGGCCTCCTTCCATTTCCAGTATACTGTAATGCTGATGTTTTATAATTTCAAACAGTTTACATAGAGTTGTGTTAAAGGTTTATTTATCAAATGAAATAATTAATGGCAAATTCATTCAGTCATAGTCTTTTTGCTTATACTGCCAACTAGAACAATCTACTTGTTTCTCTTCAGGTTGCCATTATTTCAGTCCCTGCCACTAGTTGGAAATGTAATAAAAATTATAATGAAATTTTGCAAGTGTATGTCAATTGCAGATTTATGTTTTAATTTTTTGGAGTCAGAGAATATATGTGCATGCTTTTAAATGCCTTGCAGCTTCAAAAGGCTTGTAACATAAAACAGCATTTCTTTCTTCGCTTCTCCCTGATTCTTGATTGCTGTCTCTGGCAGGTGACCATTTCTTACATTTACTTCTGGTATCTGCTTCTATATTTCTAAATGATATCTTTATTTTTTAAATGTTATTTTAGATATTACCTATTGACCATTGCCCATACCCAAACTCCAAAAGGCACACTTCTACTCCTTCTAAAAACCTAATGAAGTTATGTCACAATTTGCATAAATAAATAGTGTTTACATGGTTATGACTCTGTGAGTGTTATCTATAGTTGAACCATGTAAAACACAATAATTACATTTTTATATGCACTACTTTTTGTTTTTCCTGGAATTAGTAATTGCTTACTTTTTAATTTTGCAAGTTTTTTAAGTACTTACTGTTGACAAACTGTCTTTAGAATTGTAATTCCTGGTGAGGCACATTGGCTCATGCCTGTAATCTCAACACTTTGAGAGGCCAAGGTAGGAAGATCTCTTGAGCCTGGTAGTTCAAGACCAGCCTGGGCAACATAGTGAGACTCTGTCTCTACCAAAATTTAATTTTAAAAATAGCCAGATATGGTGGCATGTGCCTGTAGTCCTAGCTACTTGAGAGGCTGGGGTGGGAGAGTCACTTTAGCTTATGAGTTTGAGGCTGCCATGAGCCTATCATGCTACTGCACTCCAGCCTGGGCAATAGAGTGAGGCTTTGTCTAAAACAAACAAACGAATAAACAACAATAACAAAAAACAAACAGAAAACCAACAACAGCAGTGTATTCTTCACTTGATGTCCAAAAACATCAGGTAATCTGTGAGTTTTATTATTTAATTTTTTGAGAGCTATCGTATTCTTGCTCCAATTTTGCCTGTTTTCTCTTTTGTCCTGGTGCACCACTGTAATTCTAGGGTTTTACTTCATTACCTCATTTTGGTGTAGTACATTTTCTAGTGGATTTCTGATAAATGGTGCATGGGAGCTACATTTCTTAAAATATGCATATCTGAAAAAATGTCTTTTTTTTTCTGTCTTCTCATTTGGTTGATAGTTTGACTCTACAAAATTCATGGCTAGAATTTCAAAAGCATTTTTTGTTATTATTCCTTAGTTTACTTTAAGTTCTGGGATACAAGTGCAGAACTTGTAGGTTTGTTACATAGGTATATGTGTGTCATGGTGATTTGCTGCCCCTATCAACCCATCATCTAGGTTTTAAGCCCCACATGCATTAGCTGTTTGTCCTAATGTTCTCCCTCCCCTCACCACACACCTACTCACTGGCCCCGGTGTGTGTTGTTCCCCTCCCTTTGTCCATGTGTTCTCATTGTTCAACCCCCACTTATGAGTGAGAATATTCAGTGTTTGGTTTTGTGTTCTTCAAAGGGATTTAATCATCATCTTCTATCTTTCAACTTTGCTTTTGAGAAATCCAGTGCTATATTGATTCCTAATCTTTTGTGATATGTTTTACTAATACATTTCTCCTCTTTGGACATATTTGTCAACTCCTCTTGAGCCATGGTGTTCTGAAACTTTATAATAATGTACTGAATGAATGTTCACTTTCAATTGCAGAACCCCTGGCATTTTTGTTCTAGAATTTTTGAATGTGGATTTTTTTTTATTTGATCATTTATTTCTTTCTGCTTTTTGTCTTTGTTTGTTTTTTTTTCCTTCTGGAAATTCTATTATTTAGATTTTGAACCTTTTGCACAGACCTTCGATTTACTTATATCATATTTCTCATTTACTTTCTCTTTTGTTGGTTTTATTTTGTTGTTGTGATAAAAGCCCAGAAATCACCTAATCTTTCATAGGTTTTAATTTTTTTTTTTTTTTTTGAGACGGAGTCTTGCTCTGTCGCCCAGGCTGGAGTGCAGTGGCGCAATCTCGTCTCACTGCAAGCTCCACCTCCAGGGTTCACGCCATTCTCCTGCCTCAGCCTCTCCGAGTAGCTGGGACTACAGGCGCCTGCCACCACGCCTGGCTAATTTTTTGTATTTTTTAGTAGAGACGGGGTTTCACTGTGTTAGCCAGGATGGCCTCGATCTCCTGACCTTGTGATCTGCCCGCCTCGGCTTAATGTTTTTTTATTTATCCTATTTATGTTTAATTTCAATAGTTCCTTTGAAATTTTCTCATTGTTCTTATTTTTAAAAGAACTAGGCTTATTGTTATTATTGTAATAGCAGCTCGAGTGCTGGTTACAGAATTTTCTGAGGTTTAAACACCCTCTAGAGGTTTCCCATTGGTTACTTGGTTACACTTTGTGTAAATGAAGATGTGGCCCATGACCAGTCTGATTGGTTGTGGGAGGGGACCAATCAGAGGATGAAGTAAAGTTACAAAGTTACATGCAAATGAAGACTAGGCCTGCCAACAGTCTGATTGGTTGTGGGAGGGGACCAATCAGAGGATGAAGTAAAGTTACAAAGTTACATGCAAATGAAGACTAGGCCTGCCATCAGTCTGATTGGTTGTGGGAAGGAAACAATCAGAGGTACTTTTCATTTTTCCTCTGCGATGAAGTGCAAAAAGAGTAGCCTCTGATCCTTTTGTTACTTTGGTGTGGAGAGGTGGGGTTTTCCTTTCGATTCGTTCTAGGAAGTTAGTGCAAATCAGTCATAGGTTCCCTGCCTCCAGATCCTATTCTCCTTCCTCACAAATGGCCAGGAACTGCTCTGAGTGCTTGGTTATATAACATATAACATGACTAGTATTAGAAAGTCTTGGAACCTCCCTTGGGGAATCTTGGAGAAAGTCAAGTTCAATGTCCTTACTTTAAAGATAAAGAAAATGAAGCCCAGAGAGGTTATTAAATTATGAACTTCTTTAAGAAAGAGACCTAAAGTCTCTCTAGGCTCTTTGTTAGTTGCCTTGTATTAATTGGTGATTCATAAGATTTTATTTTGAAGTGTTTTAAGAGATATAGCATAATTTAAAACATTCAGTTGGCAAGGCACAGTGGCCGATGCCTGTAATCTCAGCACGTTGGGAAGCCAAGGCGGGCAAATCACGAAGTCAGGAGTTCAAGACCATCCTGGCCAATATGGTGAAACCCCACCTCTACTAAAAATACTAAAATTAGCTGGGCATGGTGGCGGGCACCTCTAGTTCCAGCTACTCGGGAGGCTGAGGCAGAAGAATCACTTAAACCCGGGAGGTGGAGGTTGCAGTGAGCCAAGATCGCGCCATTCCACTCCAGCCTGGGAGATGGAGTGAGACTCCTTCTCAAAAAACAAACAAACAAAACATTAAATTATAGATCACATAAAACCTTATTTGTTATAAATACTTTGATATGGTGAAATGTATGACTATGTACATAGTTCTCAGATACTTGGATTTTGAACATTAAAAAGCAAATAATTTTAAAAGATGAAAATCAAACAGAAAGATTATATTAGGATATAATTTATTCTATACAGCTAATAATTTATTCTATACAAATGAACCAAATGAAGACTGTTGATCAAAAATCCAAGAACCTTTGCCTTAGGGAAGAGCACATCATTGGCAACATCTCCAGGGAAAGTCTTTTGGGGCAGCAATGATACTCTGAATGTGACCTTGGTTGGGCGGCCCAGGAGACATAAGCAAGAGAAAGACCAGGAAGAAACTAGAGCCAATTCAGTGCCGATGAATGAAAGCCCCACCACTGTCTTTCACTGGATCCCCAGATTTGTGGTAACCCCAGTAGTCAGAGTCCTCATGAGCAAGAAGCATTCAGCTGCAGCCCCTGTTAATAGGGTGGCCTCAGGAAGAAAGCTGAAAATAAGCTTTCAGTTTGTCTCTTGTCAATGTCTTCTTGGTAACAGATTCAATAGCTTTAAGAGGTAAAAATTAGACTCTCAAAGTCTCTTGAAAGGAAAAAGCAATTAATACTTTGAAGGGTCATTTGCTATCTTTTTGTACTTTTTGCCCCACTAAACAATGACTAAAATCGTCAAAATTGATTAAATAGTTGCATCAGGAGTTGGGCTAAGTACTTTTCCTACATTGTTCTATTTGAATCTTTGATTCAAATTTTTCAAGGTCGATGTTTAATAGAGAAATTAAGGCTCATATAGATGGAATACACACTTGTCCAAAATCCAAGGATAAGGGAGGGTGCCAGATTTTGAATTCAGTTTTCTCCTACTTCAAAGCCCATGTCCAACCAAATATGCAGAAACCATGTTTATGGCATAATGGATTAGATTTATTCTAGTGTGTATTTTTTTGTGATGCTTTGGCTGGCTATGTGGACCAATTGATTACCTGATTATGAGAAAGAGTGAGATGAAGAAATTAGTAATATCAGTGAAATTGTATCAAACAGGGCTGAATGAAAACAACAGAACTTTGCGGAAAGACATTCATAGGGCCCTCTGATTCCAGTGACATACATATGACTTCTGACAACGGGTCATCAAATATGATATGATGACTCGAATGTATCACATCATGTAATGAGAACTGTATCACAGATTATTCTTACTTTACTCATTAGTTGTCCTCCCCGCAAAGTATGAATTGAACAAAATGAAACAAAACTAAAATCAACTCAAATCTGAATTCTTTCTGCAGGATATTGCATTATCCCCGGAAAAACACTGTGTATCTGATAAAACACAACTATTGGGAGAAAACACTGAAGTTGTGTTTTAAGACTGCTCTGTTTATGGCAAAGCATTAAACTTTTCTGAAGATTAAAAACATCTTGCTTCTAGTAGAAACCTCTGAGAAGAAACATGTGCCCTCCAAATCTGCAGAAGATGCAAAATTTATTGAGGAAATTACTAGAATATAAATGGTAACAGATAAAAAAGGAAAAAAAATAAGTACAAATTAGCTTTTACTTTTTTTTTTATTATTATACTTCAGGTTTTAGGGTACATGTGCACAATGTGCAGGTTTGTTACAGAGGTATCCATCTGCCGTATTGGTTTGCTGCACCCATTAACTCGTCATTTAGCATTAGGTATATCTCCTAATGCTGTCCCTCCCCCCTCCCCACACCCCACAACAGTCCCCGGAGTGTGGTGTTCCCCTTCCTGTGTCCATGAGTTCTCATTGTTCAATTCCCACCTATGAGTGAGAACATGCGGTGTTTGGTTTTTTGTCCTTGTGATAGTTTACTGAGAATGATGTTTTCCAGTTTCATCCATGTCCCTACAAAGGACATGAACTCATCATTTTTTATGGCTGCATAGTATTCGACAGTGTATATGTGCCACATTTTCTTAATCCAGTCTATCGTTGTTGGACATTTGGGTTGGTTTCAAGTCTTTGCTATTGTGAATAGTGCCGCAATAAACATATGTGTGCATGTGTCTTTATAGCAGCATGATTTATAGTCCTTTGGGTATATACCCAGTAATGGGATGGCTGGGTCAAATGGTATTTCTAGTTCTAGATCCCTGAGGAATCGCCACACTGACTTCCACAATGGTTGAACTAGTTTACAGTCCCACCAACAGTGTAAAAGTGTTCCTATTTCTCCACATCCTCTCCAGCACCTGTTGTTTCCTGACTTTTTAATGATGGCCATTCTAACTGGTGTGAGATGGTATCTCATTGTGGTTTTGATTTGCATTTGTCTGATGGCCAGTGATGAGCATTTTTCATGTGTTTTTTGGATGCATAAATGTCTTCTTTTGAGAAGTGTCTGTTCATATCCTTGGCCCACTTTTGGATGGGGTCGTTTGTTTTTTTCTTGTAAATTTGTTTGAGTTCATTGTAGATTCTGGATATTAGCCCTTTGTCAGATGAGTAGGTTGCAAACATTTTCTCCCATTCTGTAGGTTGCCTGTTCACTCTGATGGTAGTTTCTTTTGCTGTCCAGAAGCTCTTTAGTTTAATGAGATCCCATTTGTCAATTTTGGCTTTTGTTGCCATTGCTTTTGCTGTTTTAGGCATGAAGTCCTTGCCCACGCCTATGTCCTGAATGGTATTGCCTAGGTTTTCCTCTAGGGTTTTTATGGTTTTAGGTCTAACATGTAAGTCTCTAATGCATCTTGAATTAATTTTTGTATAAGGTGTAAGGAAGGGATCCAGTTTCAGCTTTCTACATATGGCTAGCCAGTTTTCCCAGCACCATTTATTAAATAGGGAATCCTTTCCCCATTGCTTGTTTTTGTCAGGTTTGTCAAAGATCAGATAGTTGTAGATATGTGGCATTATTTCTGAGGGCTCTGTTCTGTTCCCTTGATCTATGTCTCTGTTGTGGTAACAGTACCATGCTGTTTTGGTTACTGTAGCCTTGTAGTATAGTTTGAAGTCAGGTAGCGTGATGCCTCCAGCTTTGTTCTTTTGGCTTAGGATTGACTTGGCGATGCGGGCTCTTTTTTGGTTCCATATGAACTTTAAAGTAGTTTTTTTCCAATTCTGTGAAGAAAGTCATTGGTAGCTTGATAGGGATGGCATTGAATCTATAAATTACCTTGGGCAGTATGGCCATTTTCACGATATTGATTCTTCCAACCCATGAGCATGGAATGTTCTTCCATTTGTTTGTATCCTCTTTTATTTCATTGAGCAGTGGTTTGTAGTTCTCCTTGAAGAGGTCCTTCACATCCCTTGTAAGTTGGATTCCTAGGTATTTTATTCTCTTTGAAGGAATTGTGAATGGGAGTTCACTCATGATTTGGCTCTCTTTTGTCTGTGATTGGCGTAGAAGAATGCTTGTGATTTTTGTACATTGATTTTGTATCCTGAGACTTTGCTGAAGTTGCTAATCAGCCTAAGGAGATTTTGGGCTGAGACAATGGGGTTTTCTAGATATACAATCATGTCATCTGCAAACAGGGACAATTTGACTTCCTCTTTTCGTAATTGGATACCCTTTATTTCCTTCTCCTGCCTGATTGCCCTGGCCAGAACTTCCAGCACTATGTTGAATGGGAGTGGTGAGAGAGAGCATCCCTGTCTTGTGCCAGTTTTCAAAGGGAATGCTTCCAGTTTTTGTCCATTCAGTACAATATTGGCTGTGGGTTTGTCATAGATAGCTCTTATTATTTTGAGATATGTCCCATCAATACCTAATTTATTGAGAGTTTTTAGCATGAAGGGTTGTTGAATTTTGTCAAAGGCCTTTTCTGCATCTATTGAGATAATCATGTGGTTTTTGTCTTTGGTTCTGTTTATATGCTGGATTACATTTATTGATTTGCGTATGTTGAACCAGCCTTGCATCCCAGGGATGAAGCCCACTTGATCATGGTGTATAAGCTTTTTGATGTGCTTCTGGATTTGGTTTGCCAGTATTTTATTGAGGATTTTTGCATCAATGTTCATCAAGGATATTGGTCTGAAATTCTCTTTTTTGGTTATGTCTCTGCCAGGCTTTGGTATCAGGACAATGCTGACCTCATAAAATGTGTTAGGGAGGATTCCCTCTTTTTCTATCGATTGGAATAGTTTCAGAAGGAATGGTACCAGTTCCTCCTTGTACCTCTGGTAGAATTTGGCTGTGAATCCATCAGGTCCTGGACTCTTTTTGGTTGGTAAGCTATTGATTATTGCCACAATTTCAGAGCCTGTTATTGGTCTCTTGAGAGATTCAACTTCTTCCTGGTTTAGTCTTGGGAGGGTGTATTTGTCGAGGAATTTATCCATTTCTTCTAGATTTTCTAGTTTATTTGCATAGAGGTGTTTGTAGTATTCTCTGATGGTAGATTGTATTTCTGTGGGATCGGTGTTGATATCCCCTTTTTCATTTTTTATTGCATCTATTTGATTCTTCTCTCTTTTCTTCTTTATTAGTCTTGCTAGTGGTCTATCAATTTTGTTGATCTTTTCAAAAAACCAGCTCCTGGATTCATTAATTTTTGAAGGGTTTTTTGTGTCTCTATCTCCTTCAGTTCTGCTCTGATTTTAGTTATTTCTAGCCTTCTGCTAGCTTTTGAATGTGTTTGCTCTTGCTTTTCTAGTTCTTTTAAGTGTAATGTTAGGGTGTCAATTTTGGATCTTTCCTGCTTTCTCTTGTGGGCATTTAGTGCTATAAATTTCCCTCTACACACTGCTTTTAATGTGTCCCAGAGATTCTGGTATGTTGTGTCTTTGTTCTCATTGGTTTCAAAGAACATCTTTATTTCTGTCTTCATTTCATTATGTACCCAATAGTCATTCAGGAGCAGGTTGTTCAGTTTCCATGTAGTTGAGCGGTTTTGAGTGAGTTTCTTAATCCTGAGTTCTAGTTTGATTGCACTGTGGTCTGAGAGACAGTTTGTTATAATTTCTGTTCTTTTACATTTGCTGAGGAGAGCTTTGCTTCCAACTATGTGGTCAATTTTGGAATAGGTGTGGTGTGGTGCTGAAAAAGATGTATATTCTGTTGATTTGGGGTGGAGAGTTCTGTAGATGTCTATTAGGTCCACTTTGTGCAGAGCTGAGTTCAATTCCTGGATATCCTTGTTAACTTTCTGTCTCATTGATCTGTCTAATGTTGACAGTGGGGTGTTAAAATCTCCCATTATTATTGTGTTGGAGTTGAAGTCCCTTTGTAGGTCACTGAGGACTTGCTTTATGAATCTGGGTGCTCCTGTGTTGGGTGCATATGTATTTAGGATAGTTAGCTCTTCTTGTTGAATTGATCCCTTTACCATTATGTAATGGCCTTCTTTGTCTCTTTTGATCTTTGTTGGTTTAAAGTCTATTTTATCAGAGACTGGGATTGCAACCCCTGCCTTTTTTTGTTTTCCATTTGCTTGATAGATCTTCCTCCATCCCTTTATTTTGAGTCTATGTGTGTCTCTGCACATGAGATGGGTTTCCTGAATACAGCACACTGATGGGTCTTGACTCCTTTTCCGGTTTGCCAGTCTGTGTCTTTTAATTGGAGCATTTAGCCCATTTACATTTAACGTTAATATTGTTATGTGTGAATCTGATCCTGTCATTATGATGTTAGTTGGTTATTTTGCTCGTTAGTTGATGCAGTTTCTTCCTAGCCTCGATGGTCTTTACGATTTGGCATGTTTTTGCAGCGGCTGGTACCGGTTGTTCCTTTCCATGTTTAGTGCTTCCTTCAGGAGCTCTTTTAGGGCAGCCCTGGTGGTGACAAAATCACTCAGCATTTGCTTGTCTGTAAAGTATTTTATTTCTCCTTCACTTATGAAGCTTAGTTTGGCTGGATATGAAATTCTGGGTTGAAAATTCTTTACTTTAAGAATGTTGAATACCAGCCCCCACTCTCTTCTGGCTTGTAGAGTTTCTGCCGAGAGGTCAGCTGTTAGTCTGATGGACTTCCCTTTGTGGGTAACCCGGCCTTTATCTCTGGCCGCCCTTAACATTTTTTCCTTTATTTCAACTTTGGTGAATCTGACAATTATGTGTGTTGGAGTTGCTCTTCTTGAGGAGTATCTTTGTGGTGTTCTCTGCATTTCCTGTATCTGAATGTTGGCCTCCCTTGCTAGATTGGGGAAGTTCTCCTGGATAATATCTTGCAGAGTGTTTTCCAACTTGGTTCCATTCTCCCCATCATTTTCAGGTACACCAGTCAGATGTAAGTTTGGTCTTTTCACATAGTCCCAAATTTCTTGGAGTCTTTGTTCGTTTCTTTTTTCTCTAAACTTCCCTTCTTGCTTCATTTCATCTTCCATCACTGAAACCCTTT
Organism: Hylobates moloch; assembly: GCF_009828535.3. Lineage (NCBI taxonomy): Eukaryota > Metazoa > Chordata > Mammalia > Primates > Hylobatidae > Hylobates > Hylobates moloch. The sequence goes on along the minus strand of NW_026652285.1, from coordinate 52,309,121 downwards.
CTTCCAGTTGATTGCATCGGCTACCGAGGCTTCTGCAATCTTTGCGTAGTTCTCGAAACTTGGCTTTCAGTTCCATCAGCTCCTTTAAGCCCTTCTCTTCATTGGTTATTCTAGTTATCCATTCGTCTAATTTTTTTTCAAAGTTTTTAACTTCTTTGCTATTGTTCTGAATTTCCTCCCATAGCTCGGAGTAGTTTGATCGTCTGAAGCCTTCTTCTCTCAACTCGTCAAAGTCATTCTCCGTCCAGCTTTGTTCCATTGCTGGTGAGGAACTGTGTTCCTTTGGAGGAGGAGAGGTGCTCTGCATTTTAGAGTTTCCAGTTTTTCTGCTCTGTTTTTTCCCCATCTTTGTGGTTTTATCTACTTTTGGTCTTTGATGATGGTGATGTACAGATGGGTTTTTGGTGTGGACATCCTTTCTGTTTGTTAGTTTCCCTTCTACCAGACAGGACCCTCAGCTGCAGATCTGTTGGAGTTTGCTAGAGGTCCACTCTAGACCCTGTTTGGCTGGGTGTCAGCAGCGGTGGCTGCAGAACAGCGGATTTTCGTGAGACCACAAATTCAGCTGTCTGATAGTTCCTCTGGAAGTTTTGTCTCAGTGGAGTACCTGGCCGAGTGAGGTGTCAGTCTGTCCCTACTGGGGGGTGCCTCCCAGTTAGGCTGCTCGGGGGTCAGAGACCCACTTTAGGAGGCAGTCTGTCCATTCTCAGATCTCCAGCTGTGTGCTGGGAGAACCACTCCTCTCTTCAAAGCTGTCAGACAGGGACATTTAAGTCTGCAGAGGTTCCTGCTGAATTTTTGTTTGTCTGTGCCCTGCCCCCAGAGGTGGAGCCTACAGAGGCAGGCAGGCCTCCTTGAGCTGTGGTGGGCTCCACCCAGTTTGAGCTTCCTGGCTGCTTTGTTTACCTGTGCAAGCCTGGGCCATGGGGGGCGCCCCTCCCCCAGCCTCACTGCCACCTTGCAGTTTGATCTCAGACTGCTGTGCTAGCAATCAGCGAGACTCCGTGGGCATAGGACCCTCCGAGCCAGGTGCAGGACAGAATCTCCTGGTGTGCCGTTTTCCAAACTCGTTGAAAAAGTGCAGTATTAGGGTGGGACTGATCCGATTTTCCAGGTGCCATCTGTTACCCCTTTCTTTGACTAGGAAAGGGAACTCCCTGACCCCTTGCACTTCCCCAGTGAGGCAATGCCTCGCCCTTCTTTGGCTTGCGCACAGTGCGCTGCAGTGACTGTCCTGCACCCACTGTTTGGCACTCCCTAGTGAGATGAACCCGGTACCTCAAACGGAAATGCAGAGATTACCCGTCTTCTGTGTCGCTCACGCTGGGAGTTGGAGACCGGAGCTGTTTCTATTCGGCCGTCTTGGCTCCACCACTAGTTTTTTCTTTTCCTTTCTCTAAGACAATATGCTCTGGTTAAAAATAAATTAAAAGTTCATTATGAGAGAGAGAACTTAGCTTGGAAGAGCTGTGTGTGTGTGTGTGTGTGTGTGTGCACTTACATTCCTAACTCAATGATTTATTTTTCTCCACCAACAACAAAGCATAATACTATATGAATTTAGATCAAAGAAAAAGTAATATGGACTACACAGAGTGTTTTAAAAGGAGAAGGAGGAAGGGAATGAAGGAAAGGAGGGAGGGAAGAAAAGAAGGAATGAAGAAGCCAGGCGCAGTGGCTGATGCCTGTAATCCCAGCACATTGGGAGGCCAAGGCTGGTGGGTCACTTGAGGTCTAGTGTTCGAGACCAACCTGGCTAACATGGCAAAGCGCCTTCTCTATTATAAATACAAAAATAAGCCAGATGTGGTGACACACAACCATAATCCCAGCTATTTAGGAGGCTGAGATACGAGAATCACTTGAACCTGGGAGGCAGAGATTGTAGTGAGCTGAGATTGTGCCACTGCGCTCCAGCCTGGACAACAGAGTGAGGCTCTGTCTCAGAAACAGAAAGAAAGAAAAAAAAAGTAGGAATGAAGGGAAGGAGGGAGGGGGTAGGGAGGGAAAGAAGGATTATGGTTCATTGGCATCAAAAAAATATATGCATAACTAAGGCTATAGCCAAGTGAACTTCAGGAAAGCCAGAACAAATAGTACTGGGAGAGGAAAAATATTCTGTGGTTCTTAAACCAGTTGCCCAAGGGCCAGTGCTATTCATTGCTTAAGGTTTGGCAAATATGTTCTTTAACTGAGGTAAAGTAGAGTTCAAGTTTTTCAAAACAAAATTTATAAAATTTATCAAAGTCTTTGGTGGGTTTATGTTACCTTGCAAGTAGAGTAAAATTTCAGACTCTTCACAGTTCTTGACATGCTAGTAGAAGACATGAGAGTCCTGGGTCAGAGACAAAAAACTTTATTACTCATTGCACAGGAAGCATGGGTTTCCTTTGTCTAGGCAGGGAGATATGGAGGGTTCTAGGTAGATGCTGCACACACTGTACTTTTATGTCACAGTTGAGAAAAGCTGAGCTTAGGAAACCTGAATTTTTTATAATATGCAATAAACAAACCTGCTTGCCCTTTGCTCCTGATAGAGACGTTCTGTTTATTATACTTGGCAGTATGAAATCCTGCCCTCTGCTCCAGAAGGAGACACTGTCTTCCAAGGTTGTTAGCTATCCAGACAGCTATGAAAAGATAGCCCAGAATGAAACCACACTGAGGACATTCAGAGACATGACAGATTCATGGAAAATTGTCTTCTGACAGAACCATAAGGGTATTATACCAAATATTCTAAGTGTGGATCAGTAATGAATTCCTAGGGAGATCCCCTAGATCATAGATTTGGCAACTCATCAGCTGAGCCTGCTCAACTGTCCTTTCATGTGTGAGTTACAGGCAGGATGATAATCAGAGTAGGAAAGACCTCCCTCAAGCCTCCAAATATCTGCTTCATATGGCTTAATAATTAGTATTGTATTTGGTAGCAAGCTTCTCAATTATAAATTAGACAAATTATTTTGAGCTTTCTGATTGTATATTATTCTGTCTCTCTATTTATGATATTTAGAATGAGGTTATGTAGGGATTACAAAGCCAAATGTCTACAAGGCCTGGCAAGTAACCAAAACATGAAGTGAGTCACGTATGCACTGTAGCAGAGTTTCTCAATCTCCTTACTCTTGACATTTGGAACTGGATAATTCTTCCTGGTTGGAGGCCGTCCTATGCATTGTAGAATGCTTAGTGTTACCTGTCGTTTCTACTTACTAGATACCAGTAGCATACACACTCCTAGTTGTGACAACCAAAAATGTCTCCAGACATTGCAAGATGTCCCCAGAGGAGAAAAATCATGCTGAGTTGATAACCATCGACTGTAAAAACTAAATAAATCAGCTTAAAAGGTGCAGGGTCTATTCCCCCAGAACTGATGGTTGCAAGGTGGGAAGACTGGTCCCTTATTAAAAATTTTTCAAAAGAAGAAATCTATACATTTTAATGTGTGAAAGCACTCAGTTTTAAAATATTGGTGTGTATATACGTGCCTTTCCTGCATTATTTCTAGAGTATGACCAGGAGGGTCAGATATTTGAGGGGTTTTGGCCCAATATTTATCTGACCCCCATAGTCAGGACCATATCCAACATAGAAACACAAGTTTTCATATATGTGTATGGCTGGGATAGATCATTTTTAAGTACTGCTCGGTAGGAAAGAGAGTGATATAGGGCATCAGAAGCGTGAAAGGCAGCTTGAAACAATGGGGAAAAGGAGTCGATCAGAGAAACAATAAGGTTAAAAAAACTTTGCTTTGAGATTGCCATGTGTATTTATCCTTTATGGACCCTCCCTAGTATTCCTTTTACCTATTTTGGCTGCTCGGGGACTGCATCTGTAGCAAGTTGTTGGAAATTCTGACAATGGCATTGTCAGGGAGCTTCCCACCATATCTTAGTTCTCCGAGAGAAAAATAAACTCATGGGAGGAAGATGTATTATCACAGCTCTTTTATCAACCATATCCACCATGCTGGTTTATCTCCCTAAGGTATGAGGTGTGCAATCTACTGGAAATAAACATCTTTATAAAATCAATTTTTAAAACATTCTATTCATTTGTATTAAGACTTCTGCTCACTCTCTTATTATATACTATGAAATAAATGTCTATGAGTCAATTCTTCAAAAATAATACCTTTTATAACAAAAAATTTTGATAATAGTACTTTATTTATAGGACATGAAGCAATATAAAAGCAATTCTTAGGATGATATTCTCCTCTTTTTGGTTGAGAAACATTCTGAATATGTCAAATCTACTGGGAATATAGTAATTAAGAATTATAGTTATTTTTATAAAGTATTAAGTAATTGATTAATACTTTATGTATTATCATATAAGTAAAGTAGTAATTAGGAATAACAAGTTTTTTCATCATAAGTAACAGAATTCAGAGTGATTCAAATGAAACAATACCATATTGTAATTAAATGACCTGGTCAGAGGAAAGTGAATGCTCAATTAAACTTTCACCTGTTATTCATATATAGCCACTTATTCCATAAATCAATTTGCTGACTTGGAATCCCTGAAGTCCAGTTTTGACAAGACTAACTCTCTAAAGTGTGAGAAGATAGTGATAGCAGAGTCTAGCAGTTTAAAAGTTATATACTCGGGAAATATTTCAAAGGGTGTTAGACTGAATAAAGAAGTCTACCGTCTTTATGATGCCAATGAATCTAAACTTCACAACATGATATCTTCCGTTGCCAAGGTGTGTACTTTGTAATTCAATGACCAAAAATGGTTTCTGAAAACTTCATTCTCACAAATCTCTTTAGAAACAGATGGAGTTCTAAGACAAGCATGAGGTAGAGGAAGATTTGCTTAAATTTCCCAGGCCAATATTTCTTTTTATTTTACTTACTGCTCTTCCTACTTCACCTTTGGTTTCCTCACATTTACTCCCAAATTTATTCTTAGGAAATTATCTGATATTTACAATTTAGAGTGTGTTTGAGTCACATGTGGATGTATAAAGTAAGCCTTATATCTGACTATGGAATGAATGACTATTCCTTGTTATATAAATTTCAAGCATCAGCTATTAGATGAAGAAAAACCTGTTATGTCAGAAATCCTTTCTTTGGCCCTTGTAATCACAACATATGGATGGCATGAAAGAATTGCTAAAGAAAGGTTAGACTTATGATAATTATGTCTATGTCAAACTCTTATAGCCTGGCTCAGCCTAGGAAGCATTCTGGATTTATCGTTACTATAGTTTAACCTGAAAACTTGGATGTAAAACAAGGGTACGTATATATGAAACAAAGACAGAGTTGGAGCTCCCCAGAGAGCATTCAGACACGCGGCAGTGGCTCATGGAAACTTTGAGTCATATTGGCTAGGCACTGTGCCTCATTAATTCCTCTTCCTCACCCTTATCTAAAGCCCTCAAAGACATCATGGAAAATTTCACGTGTTAAAAATCTTTTCAAAACTGTGCAGGCAAAGAGATGGAATATAGTCTCCCTGTTAGATTTCAAGAAATTGTACACATTTTGTTCCTTCAAAAGCTGATACACACCTGGTCACTGTGGTAGTGAATGAATCAAAGCACCATCTGTCACCTGTATCTTGAGTAACTGCAACCCATGCAATGTAATCCTCAAGCAACTTCTATTTTCACTCCCACTGTCTCCCTAATTGCTCTGTTGGGTTAGTTCTTGCTCCTGGATTAAAAACTGAGTCCCCAACTAGTTCAACTAGTTACTTTTGGGTAATGCAGAGTATTCTCTAGTCACTTCCTGCCATAAAACACAGTCTCAATTGAGTAATTGTAAAGTTCATCTTGATTTGAAAATCAACACTGCCATCATGATTTAAATCTAAAAGCTTCTCCTCACTCGTCTCCTGCCTGCTGCATACTAGAAGCCTCTGGTCAGCAAAGAGAGGACAGCAGTCAGCTTCTCCCCTTCCAATCTAGGGCAGTGATTTTTTTTTCCCCTTTCTATGTTGCTAACCAGTGTTGTCTCATAGGATGGGACAAGATATAAGAAGTCAAGAATATAACTTAGTGGGTACTGTCATTCTAATCCAAGGTCAGTGGATTAGTCTGTTCTCACACTGCTGATAAAGACATACTCAAGACTGGGTAATTTATAAGTAAAAAGAGTTTTAATGAACTCACAGTTCTGCATGGCTGGGGAGGCCTCACAATCATGGCAGAAGGTGAAAGGCATGTCTTACATGGCGGCAGACAAGAGAGAATGAGAGCCAAGCAGAAGGGGTTTCCTCTTTTAAAACCATCAGATCTCGTGAGACTTATTCACTACCATGAGAACAGTGTGGGGGAAACTGCCCCCATGATTCAGTTATCTCCTACCAGTTCCCTCCCACAACACGTGGGAATTATGGGAGCTACAATTCAAGATGAGATTTGGGTGGGGACACAGCCAAACCATATCAGTCAGTATTTTCTGGGCTCAATGGACGTTAAAATGTGACTCTTTCTATGAATTTCTGTAAGTTCTTCAGAGACCACTCCCATTACTCCCCTCATTGCTGAGAATCTCTTATCTACAATTCATTTGATGAGATCAAACACATCTCAATTCTGGCTTACTCTTTTCTCAGTTGCTAAGAATAGAGTGACTCTTTCAGCATCCTCTACTAAAGTCTGGTCGCACTTTTGAATAGGCTCTAAGATGCCACGAGGCCAGCTGTCTGCCGGGCATGGCCCAAGTCATGCACAAAGGAAGTAATCACTCATTTCTGGCCCTGAGAAACTCCAGGAGTATGAATCATCCATAGCAGCCCTGCTCCGTTGCTCAATGTCTGGTACTGAGACCAGGGGTTTAACCCCTGTAATGTCAGTACTTTATCCACTTCTATCCTACTTAATCCATCAAATAGTGGACTTTAGAGCTATGAAGCTAGAGACAACACTGTAGTCCTCGAATGATTACCAATGACTGCAATTCACATGGTCCCTTTTCCTTTGCCTTATTAATAGGAAAATTATGAGAGTTTTCAGGAATAAGACACATGATCATTTGAGATTTTGTGTGGGTGAACATGACAGGTTTTAATGCCTTTTTAAAAATAGTTATCTACATTCAACAATGAGAAGAAATGCTTTGTGATTCTTCCATTTCAAGCATCAGTCTCTTGGAGGATCTCTCCCTAACTCCCTTCTAATAAAAGCACTCCCCAGTGATCTAGTGTCATAAGAATTTGCTCAGTCTAGTGCTAGTTTATTTTCCAAAAATGCCATCTGTAAGATCTACGTAAATTTCCTTTATAGCAACATTTTATGTAATGTAGGGCATAAACAAAATAATTTTTAATCTTCATTTTGCATGGGTTATTCACTGAAGAATACTTCTAGTCTGGAGAATTCTGACAAGGACTACAATTAAAGCTAAAATTTAGCTAGAAAGCAGAGTTTTATTTTTATGTATATTTATGGCCACCAACTTGAATAACTCCAAGGTCACTGCTCACGTTGTAGTCAATGTGCATGACGTTATGTGGAGACTTACACATATTTTGGTGACTCCTATACACGTACATGCATTCTTATTTATTTATTTTTTTTGGCAAGAGCAACAGAAAAGAAATTGTGCAACAGTCACAAAGCATATAGGGGGTGTGTGTGTGTGTGTGTGTGTGTGTGTGTGTGTTGACTGGAGATGGGCTTTGAAAAAGAACAAAAAAGAAAATATCTTGTTGCTCACTAGACTATAAGCTTTTGATGGCAAGAATTGTGTTCACTGATGAATGCTAAGCACTTAGACTAATGACAGCACGTAATAGACTCTCAATAAATATTTGTTAAGTGAATGAACTGTGTTTCATTTTTCTCCATAAGAAAGGATTGAAAGTGATATTCCACCCATTCCCATGTGAGTCATGAAAAAATCTAATTTTATTTTACTTTATCTCTCAACAAATGACTTTTTCCAAAAGATATTTTGGAAAAAAATAAATTTTATTTTGATAATAATTTATGAGGATTCTAATATGCTCCAGTTACAATCCTAGGTGTTTTCACTTAAGTTATTTAACTGGATCTTCCCAATAATTCTGCAAGGAAAGTATCATGATGCATGTTTTTACAGATAAGAAAACAATACTACAGGGAGTTGTCTAAGGTAATGCATAATAAATAGTAAAATAAGGATTTAAATATTGGTCTTTTGACTGCAAGTCCAACAGTTTATTCACTCTACTGAAACATGCACTTTAATTTTCATGTGGGAATTAGATTATGTTATTTTATGACATGCGTCATTACAGTATGTATTTCAGATTTGTTTCCTGTGCTGTAGTATGAGAAACTATACCAAAGGAGAGGAGAAACTTAGAATACCCTTAGTCTTTTCTACCTAATCCTTCTTCCATTCAATTGGAATAAATTCTTAGGCTGGATTGATTGCAGCCCAGATGTGTAGTTGTTATAGATATATAAGAGATGTAGGGCCTGGGGTGGGTGGGGGAGTATTGATATGGGCATTGTATTGACTAATAAGGGTGTGTGAATGTGAAAGCACCCCTCAGATCCAAGGCTATTTGAAGAAAAACCTGTTTTAATAACAACAGGTAGGCCAGGCACAGCGGTGGCTCACACCTGCAATCCCAGCACTTTGGGAGGCCGAGGTGGGTGAATCACCTGAGGTCAGGAGTTTGAGACCAGCCTGGCCAACATGGGGAAACTCTGTCTCTACTAAAAATACAAAAATTATCCAGGCATGGTGGCACACATCTGTATTCCCAGCTACTTGGGAGGCTGAGGCAGGAGATTCACTTGAGCCTGGGAGGCCAGAGGTTGGAGTGAGCTGAGATCACACCACTGAACTCCAGCCTGGGCAACAGAGTGAGACTCCATCTCAAAAAATAAAATAAAATAAATAAAATAAATAAAATAAAACACCAACAAAAACAATAGGTAGATGTTAAAGACTTTCTTATGATCAAGATGCATTGAAGCCCACTTTCTACATTACAACAGATATCTTCTTGGCTTGGGCTTGGTTCTTGATTGCAGTAAAAAATATGATCCATAATGAGGAATGTATCAATTCTGAGACAGAAGGTAGAGAAGCAACACTGATTTTGAAAGATGATTATCCATGTGCTCCTAATTGAAGATCTCAAGGGTTTTAGAGTCAACTTAATAAATTATAGAAAAGCACAGTTAAAATGAGAAAACTAGGTTTTATTTTAAATAATCCTGATGATATTTCTTAACATAAAATGGATAAGGACTATCCATAGCCTTTAGTTTTCTGATTCTGGAAAAGTTAGGAAGTAAATCTGGGCACTGGGCTTCAACTCAAATTCTTGTCCACTGTGAAGGATTTCTTAAAATACTGAGAAAACACAGATGTTTATCACTCACACTCACTCTGTACCTCCTTTAGTCACTTACCTTATTGACCTGGAATTATTAATTTATTTACCTGCCTTCCATCACCAAATGTGTATTAAATGAATCAATGAATGAGCACCAGGAAATAATGTCGTTGGAACATGTTGTTTTCTTAGAGAATTGTTATGGTTTGAATGTTTGCCCTTTTCAAAACTCATGTTAAAACTTAAGCCCCAATGGGACAGTATTGAGGTGGGGCCTTACAAAGTGATTGGGTCATGGTGAGGGCTCTGCCCTCGTGAATGGATTAGTTTATTCACGGATGAATGGATTAATGGGTCAATGAATTAACTGGTTATCATGAAAGTGGTACTAGTGACTTTATAACAAAAGGAAGAGAGATCTGTGTTAGGGCTCTTGGGCCCCTCGGCATGTGACACCCTGAGCTGCCTTAGGACTCTGCACACAGTTACCACCAGCAAGAAGACCCTTGCCAGATGCTTTACCTTGGACTTTTCAGCCTCCATAACTGTAAAAATAAATTCCTTTTCTTTACAAATTACCCAATTTTAGGTATTCTGTTATAGGCAACAGAAAATGTACTGAGACCAGAACTTTGATTTATATTTGCCTAAATCATGCTGTGTCAAATAGTCTGCACCATAAATATGTCTCATGATTGTTCTTTAGCTTTCCTTCTGTTTCTAAGAAGTGTTAGCAATGGCTATAGATATTCTTTCCCCAGGCCAAACCAAAGGGTATAGAATGCATTCTGTAGTAATAACAAACAAAGGACAAGCATCAGTGACTCTTTTCTTAGAAATCGGTGATTTTCACTTTCAGTTTGTATACACGTCATCTGGAAAGATCATGAAGAACACAGAAGATCAGGCTGGTTGAAGAAGGATTGCTTCTGGCCTTCTTATTCTTACCAAGTTCCTAAGTGATTCTGGTAACTGGAGAAAGTTTAACAATAGTTTCTCTGGTGGAAAACCATTGAATTGTAATACAATTTATTTCCCCATTTGTGAAGCTCTGAACCAATGGAAACTCACCAAGGAATACAAGGGAATTACATAAAGAAATAAATAGTGGCCGGGCACGGTGGCTCATGCCCCTAATCCCAGCACTTTGGGAGTCCCAGGCGGGTAGATCAACTGAGGTCAGGAGTTTGAGACCAGCCTAACCAACATGTTGAAACCCCATCTCTACTAAAAATACAAAAAATTGGCCAGGTATAGTGGTGCATGCCTGTAATCCACTACTCAGGAGGCTGAGGCAGGTGAATCATTTGAACCAAGGAGGCGGAGATTGCAGTGAGCCGAGATAGCGCCATTGCCCTCCAGCCCAGGCAACAAGAGTGAAACTCAAAAAAAAAAAAAAAAAAAGAAATAGTGCTAATGTTCCACAGCACTCCCTAATGCAAGCATGTGGGTATTACACAGGCCCTGGGCAACTGGACAACCAATAGTCAATCAGAATCCTTTGAGTTTGAAGGGAAATACAAATTGAGGGTTTTCATATAGAGTTTGTGTGTGTCTGCATGTTTCCACAATTTTTTTTTTTCCAAATGAAATCTTATGTGGACTCTGGGCATGTAAAACTTGATTGAACAGAAGTGTCTCTATTGAAATAAATGCAGTCGAGGGTGACGTAGGGCAAGTCAGGCCTACTTACCCACAGACCTACTCCTTTGCATCTTATAGTGGCTTTTAAGGGCTCCATGAATTCCTAGGGTTTCTTACAGCACAGTTTGAAAACCAGCAATGTATTTTATTACGTTTTCCCTACTATCCTCCCATATTCTTTTTGGTGGATGTGATCAGTGCTGATTTAACAAATCAATAAAATCTAACTTATGGCCAGGTGTAGTGGCTCATGCCTGTAATCTCAGCACTTTGGGAGGCAGAGGCAGGCAGATCACTTGAGGTCAGCAGTTCTAGACCAGCCTGGCCAATATGGCAAAACCCTGTATCTACTAAAAATACAAAAATTAGCCGAGCATGGTGGCACATGCCTAGAGTCCCAGCCACTTGGGAGCCTGAAACATGAGAATCGCTTGAGCCTGGGAGGCAGAGGTTGCAGTGAGGCAAGATCATGCCACTGTACTCCAGCTTGGGTGACAGAGTGAGACTCCATCTCAAAAAAAGAAAAAAAAATCCAATTTATGGCCAGGTGCCAGTAGCTCCCCACTGTAATACCAGCACTTTGGGAGGACGAGGTGGGAGGATTACTTGAGGATAGGAACTCAAGACCAGCCTGGGCAACATAGTGAGACCCCATCTGTAAAAAGAAATTAAAAAAAAAAAAAAAAGGTGTGGTGGGGCATGCTTGGAGTTCCAGATACTTGGGAGGCTGAGGCAGAAGGATTGTTTGAGCCCACGGGTTTGCAGCTGCACTGAGCTAGGATCACACCACTGCACTCCAGGCTGGGTGACAGTGAGATCGTGTCTCTTAAAAAAAAAAATGCAATTTATACTTGATCCTCACATTTCGAAAGGCACCTGTAAGCCAGGAAATTCATGCCAGATCTACTGAAAGAAAAGGCAAGATGAAATTCTTGGCGTAGGTTTCCCTCTGGACAGAGAGAAAAGCCTGAAGAACAACAATACTGAGCATGCCAGGAGGACGAGTTTTCATCCTGCAGTTGCCAGTTTGGCTTCCTAGTGCCTCCTTCCCCTTTTAGGAGACATGTGTCTTTTTCAAGGGGAAAGGAAAGGAGAAAAGATTCCTTCTGCTATTCCATGTGGGGCACTTTGCTCTCTTGTCCTCAGAAAATGGTAACATGACTTTCAAACTTACTATTCAGATTGGCTTATTATTGCCTTATTTAATGCGATCATTTTAACCAGAAGTTAATTTTTTTCTTTTTATATGGATCTTGAGGAAAGTTTCTTCCTTTAATTTTAATTTTATAGTTTAAATTTCTTAGCAAACTGAATGCAGCTTTTAGAGGTTCAAAGGAATACCTGATATTGATTATTAATCAGACTATAATCTCTGAAGACAGGAAACAGATGTACATTTCATAGAGCTCTGTCTACTTTATTACAAAAGGAACTTGTCTGATATGACACATGGAGAGATGATACAATTGTTTTTCTTTTTATTTATTTATTTTTATTATTATACTTTGTTTTAGGGTACATGTGCACAATGTGCAGGTTTGTTACATATGTATCCATGTGCCATGTTGGTTTGCTGCACCCATTAACT
>NW_026652285.1:52255824-52296180 GCF_009828535.3 Hylobates moloch | reverse complement strand
GATCTTTTCAAAAAACCAGCTCCTGGATTCTTTAATTTTTTGAAGGGTTTTGAAGCAAAAACCATATTTATCCATGTTGCAAAGAAACCCAGACTAGACGTAGACGCCTAAAAACAAGATAGAATGAAACCTGCAAATATTCCTTTCATATCTAACATGACAATCTCCCTTTTACAATTATCTCCTAGGATTAAGTCACTAGAGGATAAGCTTCTTAAATCTACTTTCCTGAAAACAATTGTTAGGGTGTTCTAAAACCCATCCTTAGTCATTTTAATAGAATAGCAGGAAGAAATTGTACTTTTCCTTAAGACTATCAGAATCCTCTTGGGAAAAAGATATTTAGATGATAATAGTGGAATATTTTACTATAGTAGAATATTTTACTCTATGTTCTATACTTCTTTATTGTCATTCTTAAAGAAAACTTTGTTCACCTGGTTGAATTTAGAGATGTTTATGGGAGAAAATTCTTTCCAGCTCCAAGAAGAACAGTGAAAAAGAGGTAAATTTCTTATTTGTATTAAAATACACATCTGTAAATGTAGGCTAAAATCTAGTATTGGCGTATTTAAAAATTGGTGGAAATAGGCAGCAAGATGTGCAGTTAGTTCTTCCCTGACCGTCATACCTCTGCTTATACACGAAGACCATGCGCCTGCATGCATGTGCTCAGTGCAATGTGGAGCCTATTGTCCATTTGCAGACAGATGTTATGCTGGCAAGCATAGATATCGTCTAATATCAAGGTTGCACATTCAGAATGACACCAAAAATTTGGTCTTTACATTCGTAAGTGTAATACACTTTCAGAAATTTCATCTTCTCTGGTTGCTACAGCTAGACTCACACATTTAACAAGAGCTTAGAATTGAAATTGGTTTTTCTATCATGCCACACATTTTTCCACATTTTGATTTTTGCCTTTAAAAAGACAGACAAAATATAAAAACAGCAAGCAGTGGGCAAGAAACACAAAATATATGTAATTCACTTTAATATTAGACGACTGTTTCATGTAAAAAATTTAAAAAGATAAATTGAACTAAGCTAAAAATATTACTTCTAGCATCAGGATGTTGATGTTTAGGGATGTAAAAAGAGATCAATTGGCCCTTTCTTTGATAAATCTGCAGGTTTTTAATGATCTGGGCATACTCCATGCAAAAGAAATCTGGATGGTTCACTATAGGTTGAATGAATTTTAACCAGCCTAGAATGTTGAAATAACAGTATGTCAGTAGTGGTGAGAAAAGAGAATTATCCTATCTAAAATTCTTGGAATAATGCCTAAGGAGAAAACCCAAACCTCATCTGTAGTAGTCAGTGCTTGTTGCCTTCTGATATGGAAGAGAATGAAGTCAATTCTATTAGAACCTCAGTGCTTGTACCAATTCCTCTTCCAGATGAGAATGTTAGACTATTATTTATTTATTGCCCTACTTCAGGGCCTCAGTAATCTGAAAATATTTCCACTTCCACTGGGATAGGTTTATAGGCTTTTCCTAAATGCCATTTCTCTGTTTGAAGCAGCATTAGGAGAGAATGCCATGTTCTGATAAAAATGACATATCCCTACAGAAGACAGAGAAAGATCTCTTACAAGGGAACTGATGTGAATCTCCTAAAGTTGGAACATTAGGGAACTGGGTGCTGGCTAAGTCCTCATAGCTGAATCACATCTATGGTGGCAGCCCAGGCCAAATTCCTAAATGATGATAACTACACCATCCCCTCTCCTCTTTTTCCTGCTAAGGATGAGTCTAGGGGCTTACAGGGGTGTGTGAAGGTTAATTTTACATGTCAATAGGCTGGGCCATGGGGTGTCCAGACATTTGGTGAAACATTAGGTGTTTCTGGGAGGGTGTTTTGGGTAATATTAACATTTAAATTGGTGAACTTTGAGTAAAGCACTTTGTCCTTCACACTGTGGGTGGGCCTCATCCAATCAGTTGAAGGTAGGAATTGAACAGAAAGACCAGCCTCCCTCAAGCAGGAGAGAATTTCCCAGAAGATAGCCTTTAGATGTTACCTGCAGCATCAGCTCTCCTGGGTCTCCAGCATGCTGGTCCACCATGCAGATTTTGCACTCTGGTTTCTTTAATGGTGCAAAGCAATTCCTTATAATCTCTTTCTCTCTGTACATGTAAATATCCTATTGGTTCTGTTTATCTGGAGAATCCTGACTAACATAAAGGGTAAAACTTATATGTAATTTCTGAGGACTTAGAAACTAACACTGTTTGGCTCAGAACCAGAAGATTATGGTCACCAAACTCCTTGGTAATGATTTGATGACTCTTTGATTAGATGTGACAAAAGTAGAGATGATGCTTTGTCAGGAGACATTGAAATGCTAGTATACAAGACAGCCAATGTGCAAGAGTTAGGGATCCTTTACCCCTCTCATTCACTCATCCCTCCATTCATTTGTTGAACATTCAATGAATATTTACTGATAGCTTCCAAGGTGTCAGGCACTGCACTGGGCAAAGAATATTCTTGGATTGTAGTAATCAGGAGATAGAAACCACACTCTGTAGGTTTTACAGAGGAAGCTTAATATAAGGATTATTAACTATAATAGATAAGGAAACTTTATATAGTACCCTAGGGCTGAGGGAGAGTAGCAAAGAAAAAAATAAACTTGGCGATCACGTTGAAGTTATATTCAGCCACAAAATAGGAGAGATATTCACCAGTTTAGCCAGTCCAGTGTTAGTCTGGAATTGCAAACAAGAGTCAGCCCTCAGGACTGCAGGTTGGGAGTAGACCATCAGCAACTATGACATGGCCATTCAGGCGGCCCTGTGCATGGTGGGATGTGGAGCAAGGGGTCTTTGAGTTCTGCATAGTGTTGTGAACGGGTTATTACCGGGCCCAGGCTACACGGTGGGGTAGTTCCGGACTGTCTGTGGCTCTGGCAGGCGGCAATGGATAGCTCTGGATGTCCTTCTGCCTTCCTCTCACTAGAAATTATAGAACGCCCCTTCCACCTGCAATGCCCCTCCAGTGCCCTCTACTAAGAAGGCTTCACATCATGTTCCCTTTTAAGGAGAAATGCTTATAGGAACTCTGTGATTTATCATAGCATATATTGAAGGATGTATTTGGACCTAAGAGGCAATAAACTGGTAACTGACACACAGGTGAATAAGATGTAGTCCCTTGCCTCAAGTTGCTCACTGCTTAATATGGGGCACAAACCACGTATTAGGCTACTTCAGAGGGACAGAACCAGTAGGATCCATATGAAAGTGGATTTATTAGGGGGAATTGGCTCAAAGAATCACAGTGGCAAAGTCTTATGATAGGTCGTCTGCAAGTTGGAGAACCAGAGTCTGGTAGTGTGGCTCCCAGAGAAGGCAGTAGCCTGGCTCAGTCCAAAAAGCCCCAGAACCGGGGAAGCCAACAGTGCAGCCTCCAGTCTAAAGCTGAAGGCCCAAGAGCCCATAGGGGTCCAGTGGTGCAAATCTCAGTGTCTAAACCTGAAGAACCTGGATTCTGATGTCCAAGGATGGTAGGAGAAAAAGGCCTCCCACTCCAGAAGAAAGAGAAAAAGTGCTCTGTGTCCCCTTCTTGTGCCTGCTTTGTACTAGCCGGGCCCCTAACAGATTGGGTGGTACCCTTAAGAATGGATCTTCCTCTCCCAGTCCACTGACTCAAATGTCAGTCTCCCCTGGCATCACCCTGAAAAACACACCCTGACACAGTGCTTCACCAGCCATTTGGCATCCCTCAACACCATCAAGTTGACACCTAATATTAACCATCACAGACAACTAAACAGACATTTATTTAAAAGTGTGACAAATGTTGTGTCTGAGGTAAGTGTCGTGTGCTTAAGGGAGACACAACGGGGCACCTAATCCAACCTTGCCATGGTGGAGGATGGCGCTCAGGCTCCGCCACAAACGTTCCCTTGAGTGTTATCCCCATTTGGTGGCAGACTCATAAGTCTATACACTCCATGTATGTCTCCTCAGCTTAGGCAAAATGGAGTTAGAGTTACCCTCCAATAGCATGGTCTACAAATTGTCCAGAAATCCCTCAAGATAATTTAATGTCTTTTTTCACAGAATGCAGTCTACATCTTACAATCATCATTCCCATCACCAGATCTGAATCAGATTTCTTACAGGGCATTTAGATCTCTTGATTTCCTTAGAGAAAAAAAACAAACCAAAGAATAAAAAGACATTTTAAATCATGAGTTCTCTCCTCCTCTCAATGAGGAGAGGACTGAGAGCGTCTCACCCCTCCCACCTTGTACAAACACACTAAATAAGAAGATGAACAGTTCCATGGGGCAGTGCCCCACACTGAACACATGTACTCTGCCAATGGAAAAGTGATTTCGTTCTTTTGTCTGTGTCAAAAGAACCAGGTGTCTGCAAAAGCTTCTGCCATCAGTGAACACTCAGCATCCTCTTAATGTAGAGCTTATCCTAGACATTATTGTATCAAATGACAACATCCTGGAAGTCATAAAGAACCATATAAATGTTATTTTTATTACTTAGGATAATTGACCTGTAGGTTGGAAGAGCTGAAACAAGTATTTTTTATGTGTTTAAGTATGACAAAACGACCAATAAAGACTACAGCCATGTTAGACCTTGGCTTTCATTTCCAGCCACGCCTCCTTCCCAGGCTTGTTGCTGGCTTTTTCTCTTTTACTTCATGGCTCTTAAAGTTTGCGATCTTAACTAGCCCCAGAATAGCTAGTGTCTGTTCAATTCGGAATATTGCTTTGGGGCAGCATTTTTTGTTTCATCCCTGATTAACTGGGGGAAATTCTAGGACTGGTGTGTTGGTTGAATCATTTCTTGTTAAGATTCATAGGACTGGGCACGATGGCTCACATCTGTAATCACAGTGCTTTGGGAAGCCAAGGCGGGTGAATCACTTGAGGCCAGGAGTTTGAGACCAGCTTGGGCAACATGGCGAGACCCTGTCTCTACAAAAAATTAAAAAAAAAAAAAATCTAGGCTTGGTGGTGTGCGCCTGCAGTCCCAGCTACTTGGGAGGCTGAGGCAGGAGGATTGCCTGAACCCAGGAGTTTGAGAACCCAGTGAGCTGTGATCACACCACTGTACTCTAGCCTGGGTGACAGAGAGAGACCCAGTTTCTAAAAACCATAATATAAAAGTGTAAAAAAGATTCGTAGAGCTAAAGAGAAAGAAATCAGAGGGTTGGGTGGAGTGGTGGGGAACTTACTCGAAATAGAAACTCAAAATCAAAATGCCAAAAAAAAAAAAAAATAGTAGGATAAAATTTGAGTTGCTTAGAACTACGTTCTTGTCCTTAAAATAAGCCTATTTCTCCATTCTTTTCTCATATTGAAGTGATAAAAAAGACAAAATTTTTCCTACAGTGATTGTTTTAGGTCATAAAGAACTGAGTGGTCGCAGGTTGTCTGAGGTGCTCCTTATAAAGGACTTGACAGCTGATTGTGAAAATGCATCCTTATCGCAGGGCTGAAATGATAGCCCATCCTTGCTTAGCCTCAGGGAGGATAAGCTGAGGAAGTTTTGAAAGATTACATCTGCCCATACTGCAAGGGAAATGTTTCAGATCTGAAGGAATACTTCTCTCTGTAAACCCCATGGATGCGTACATTTCTAGCCAGCCTGCTAAGATAGAGGTTGCTCTTAGTCACTCTCCTCAACCACATTAACTGTTAGAGGTATTTTATGTTACTATTAAAAGTTTTAAAAATAAAAAAAAACTTCAATATTTTATTGTCCATGTTCCTTGATAGAATAATGACCTAGAAAGTAGGTATACAAGGTTTAACTATTAATTCCCCTCTGAAATCTCCTTTAGAAAAAGCTACATTCACTGATCTTATAAAATAGCTTTATATCATATTATTTTCTTTTCTTTCTTTCTTTTTTTGTTTTTTGTTTTTTTTTTGCCTTTGAAGGGAGAAAAAGCTACTTTCTTCTGAATGGGACAAAGAAGTTTGTCTTGTACCTCCTGCTTGATGCTTTCCTGGGTTTTAATGAAACCCTCATAAGTGAACAGCTAATCAACCAATTATTTGAGTCCAGCCTTTACATTTAAATACAGGTAGAATATAAAGTATTAGTTATTTAAAAGCGAATATGCCAGATTTCTCAATAAAAAAGCCCCCTGTGTCATAAAAATGTCCTTTCACTAATCAAAATATCACCTGAATGAAGTCATCATGTTAGCCTGATTGCATTTCCCTCATATATGTGCAGCTGCATTTGCGGCTCCATAAATGTCATTTGATTATGAGAAAATAAACAGGAAGAGACTCAAAGGGAGTCAGTACAGGGCCTGCTTGTTTACCTGCGGCAGCTTTCTTAGCTGAAGAACAAATGTCATGCAAATGGTGCACCAGCAATGAGCTGCCAATCACCCTGGCTTGGCATTCATGATGATTTGCTAAATCATTTAAAGAGACATGCTTTACTAAATGAAAAAATATCAGCGGCAAGGGCCTGTGTTTAAACACGGGGCTGAGTTATTATCCCAGTAGGCTGGAATGAAATGAAGACATCTTCCAATTAAAGCTTGCAGATGAACCCAGACAAACCCCCCTTTTTTCATAAAGACAGGCAGATTATGATTGGGAAGGAACAGCGACAGAGGCTTTCATTACACGCTGATTATGGTGATAAAATTCCCAGCGCTGTGTGTCTGCGGGCCCAACTTCACATTTGAAGGTTTTTAATATAATTTCCTTAGGGTGAAATGCTGAAGATTTATTAAACTTTATGAAGGGCTTACAGATCCAATTTAAGAGGACATATCATAGGGGCAAAACTGACAGATGATAAAATACATTCCAACTATAAGAAAAAAAAGCAAGGAGAAAGTTGAGCCATGAAACTGTTTTTAAACATTTTTTGTTGGTGGTGGTGTTTAAGTGAAATCAATCATTTCCCCCAGTGTTACAGCCTTGTTGGTCCATTGAAGTTTTCTTCATGCTTTTTACAGAAGGTGGGTATTGAGCCCAGTGAAGGGAGGGAGAGCTTTTCTAATTTTATTTGGAAGAAAAAATTTACCAAAATAATTTTGACATCATTGGTTTATAAGAACTTCTCAGCATTTATAGTTTTTCTGCAGTGAAGCAGGCATCATTCCCTTTACTGCAGCATACCACCATTAAGACATTACGCTGATGTGGGTACTGATCTGTTTCTTCCAACCATTTTCATACAAACAGACACCTGTCAGGAAGACAAGTTTAGCAACTTTCATTGGCTTTTCTTTTCTTTGTAGGTTTCAAGATAGTTGTGTGGACAACTTTTCTTTCATTTTTGTCATGATTTCATGAGCCTGTGCTCCTGGTATGAATTTAGGGTAGGAGTTTATATATAGGAAAACAAATAGTACAAAATCACTCTTTTATTTGGCAGTAAAGAAAGGTTTTCTAGGTACCAATACAGTTTAGATAACTCCTAAGCTTTGCCCTTTACCTCATGTATGTGCAGCTCAGAATAGATCACAGGTAAGAAAGCAGTCACAGGAAACTCATGTCTTCTGTGGCCTTTACTTGAATTTGCCTAAATTACTTTATGGATAAGACTTCTCTGGCCAGATATATTTTCTGGGCTTTCCTTCCTCCCTTCCTCCCTTGCTCTTTCCTTCCTTCTTTCCACAGCTTTTTTTTTTTAAGTATAATTTATATAGAAAAAATTACCTGTTTTAAGCATACAATCCGATGATTTTTAGTAAATTTACAGAATTACACAACTCTTACCACAGTCCAGTTTTTAAACATGTTTATCACTCCAAAAAGATCCCCCGTGCCTGATTGCAATCAATACCAGTTTCCACTCCCCAGCACCAAACTCTAATCTGCTTTTTGTCTCCATAGATGTGTAGTTTCTAGACACTTTATACAAATGAAATCATACAATGTGTTATTCTACCTAGATTTTTCTTTTTTAAACCATTTCAGGGCCAAATCCAGATCTCACACTGGCACTTAGCAGAGACTCAATTTATATTCAAACCATCCTGGAAAACAGGCCAAGTCAATATAGGATTAACCCTGTAGCTTTTTCATGATAAAAGGCTTTTTTTGTTTTTTTGAGACAGGGTCTCACTCTGTCACCCAGGCTGGAGTGCAGTGACGCGATTTCAGCTCACTGCAGCCTCTACCTTCCAGGCTCAAGTGATCCTCCCACCTCAGCCCCCCATGCACACACCGCTATGTCTGGCTAATTTTTGTATTTTTTTATAGAGACGGGGTCTTGCCATGTTGCCCAGACTGGTTTTGAACTCCTGGGCTAAAGCGATCCACCCACCTCAGCCTCTCAAAGTGTTGGGATTACAGGCATAAGCCACTGTGCCCGGCCGAGAGATTTTTTAAGTAGCCTTTGTGAAAGTCATTAGAAAGGTGAGAATAAAGTCCCTCTGTTTTTTTTTTTTAATTTGTTTTTGGCATAATAAAATTAACATTACTTATAAAGAATCTATTTATATCTCAAAAATATTTTGCTTTTTACTGGGAAAAAAGTTTTCATTAGAGAATTTTGCACTATGCAATCACAAAGCTCTCAGAAGAAGGATATAAGCCCTAGATGGGATAAATGAGGGAGAAAACTAAATGCGACACACAGCTTAGCTTGGATCCTGGATCAGGGAAGATAAACACTATAAAGATATATTTAGAAATAATTGGTGAATTTTAACATGGACTGTATAGAGAAAATAGCATTATATTGATCCAGGATTTGATAATTGTGCTGAGAATGTATTTGTACTCAAGAAAAACATCATGGCAAAGCATTTTGGGTAAAGGAGTGTGGTGTAAAAAAATTGTCTATGTAAAGAAAGAGAAGAGGAGAGGGAGAGAGCAAGACATAGGAAGAGAAGCAGAGAGAGAATGCGAGGGATAGACAGAGGTGAAATGTTGCCAATTGGTCAAGGCTGTACTGGAATATGTTTTGTACTCTTCTTGCAACTCTTCTGAAAATTTTAAATTATTTCAAGAAAAAAGGCCAAAAACATGGCAATGGTGTAATAGTTGTGCGAATAATAGTTATAAAATATTAAAAAAATAAAGCCTGCCCATTTCTCCATCTTCCCTTTTCTCAGGGTGAGCCTTACCATTTAAACCTCAGGCCATCAAGAGTGTTGATGCTGGGATGTTTTGTGAGAGCTCATTACATGCCAGGCATTGATAAGTATTTTGGTTTTTTTTTCACTTACTTCTAAACAAAACGTAAAGAAAATGGCCTGACAGCCAAATGCTTTGTTTAAATATAATGACAAGAACAAGGATGTTCATAGCTTTCTTGACAACATCTTGACTACAGTACAAGCACATGCAGAGTTCATGAAAGGCGAAAGATAGATCATGGTCCAGTATCCATGGCAGGCCAGCAGGTGTTGGATCCCAGTACTTGACTGCAGGCATCTAGGAAGAGGTATTGAACACTGCAATTGCATCATTGAAAACACTAAGAAAAAGTAGGTGCTTTTGTTATAATAAAACTACTAGCCACAATTAATGAATACTATGTGCCAGCTATTCCACAAAGTATGCATGTGCAATGGATGCTTATGTGTGTGTGTGCGTTTGCATGTGTTTGTGTATGTGTGTTAGATCTATATCCTCATTAATTCCTCAGAATAACCTCTGCGATAGGTACTAAATGTCCAGAATGAAGAAATTCGAGCTTGCCCAATGTTACATGGCTAATCAGTGACAATGGAAGCCTCAAAGCCAGGTCTGTTTGACATTGCAAATGGCTCTCCACCTCTAGTAGGTTAGCCTATATATTCAAATATAAGAAATAAAAATATGTGTTTCCTATTTGCTTTGTAAATGGATGGTAAGAGGATTTATGAAACAAATATATATTATGATATGCTTTGTGGAAGAAATAAAGTTTCTTTAGCAGAACAACTGAAGCACTGGGAGCATGATTATATATCAAAGAAAATCCAGTTTCCTGTCCCCTGGCTGTGTCATTGTCATGTATACTAACTGTATATCCCCATGGTTTAATAATAGGACAGAGGTATGAAGAAAGGAGATATTTCTTGTTACCCACATTGTTGTTAAGAGATTTATTTACCACTACAACTATGCATGACTCAGAGTGGATTCCTGAGAGCAGATTAATTCAACTAATAACAGTTACATAAATATACATTTTATTATGCAATGTAATATTTATGACTCTATGATACATAACAATGATTGACATCAATGAAAATATGTTCTATTATTTTTATCTTATTTATTTTCATCACATGGTAACTATTTTACATGAACAGGATTTGGGTTTTTGTTTTGTTTTTATTTTTATTTTTTACCCTAGCTGCTGCCACATATTTTCTGTGGAGAAATATGGTTCAAATCACCATTGCTTCTCTCATTTTCATATTCATTTCTAATTATATCTGGAAAGTGCCTCAAAAAATTTACTTGGGGATTGGAAATGTCCAACTCTGTTCAGGCTGCTGTAGCAAAATATTATAACTGAGTAGCTTATAAATAACAGAAATTTATTTCTCACAGTTCTAGAGGCCGGGAAGTCCATGATCAAGAAGCCGGCAGATTCAGTGTCTGCTGAGGGCCAATTTTCTGGTTCATAGGTGGCACCTTCTCACTGTGTCCTCATATGGTAGAAGGGATAAGCTAGCTCTCTGAAGTATTTTTAAATAAGGGCATTTAATCCCATTTATGAGGGCTCATCCTTCATGATCTAATCATCTCCTAAAATGCCCACTTCCTCATACCGTCACCTTGGTTAGAATTTCAACATATGAATTTTGAGCGGACAAAAACATTCAGACCCTAGCAAGCATTAACTTTTCATTCCATCTGTCCCCTGCATAAACTTTCCTTATTCCTCTGTCATCTTTTAGATCTGAAGAGTAAGCCAAAGTTAAATTTTGCAATACACAGTTCTTTCAAAATTAGGTCTCACTTAATTCCTATTCCTCGGACATTGTACTGATTGATATATAATCCCTTATGGTAACTTGGGAACTGGCAACATTGTTATTACACAATATGACAAAAATATAAAATATTCCCCAAAGACATGATGGAAACAAGAAGGAGACATGGCAGCATTCCTCCCTTGGAGCATCCAGACAATGGATTTTCCCAGTCTGCAATTTTGCTATGTAGCTATAAATGCATCTTTATCTCAACACTTCCCTTGACCACACTGACCCCCTCACGCCAGGATGGAAGCTTCATTGGCTAATGAATTACTGCACTCTTCTTTCCTAGTGCCCCAAAGACCTCTGTACAGCTGTAAAATAACACCAGAGTTAAAAATAAGAAAGCTTAACCAGAAGACAAGTGTTAAGTTTCTCATAACAGATTCTCAAGTTGTGAAACTTGTTAAACTGTTGACTTGTTAAACTGTTGAATTTTAATGGAACTAAAAGAAATTTTTGCGATCATCTGAGCTGATGTCAAATGTTCTAGATTGATGTACTAGTTTGCTCAGAGTTGTGGGCAAGGCTGAAGGAAGGGAAATAGTGGAAGAGAAGTGAAAGAAAGAATTAAAATGGCAGAGAAAGGAGATGTAGATATAGAGCAAAGGCACAAAAAATGAAAGAAGCTAGGTTCCTTTGGGGAATTGTAAAGTGACATTTACATTCTGAGAGTGAGAAATAAAATGGAGTTGCAAGATGATATCGAGAATTAGAGAAATACCAAATAGTCTTTTCTATTCTATGGATAAATATGAATAAATTTTAGGAAACTTAATTCAATCAAATATTTATTGAAACCTATCATGTGCAAGGCATTCTGACAGGTGCTGTAGGTTATACGAGATGAATCTGACATGATTCCTGATTCAGAAGGAATTCAAATGACGGGGAGACAGAGGAATTCTCAACAAAGGAGAGATCATGCCATTTACGGAATGGGACAAAAATAAAGACTTAGGGAAAGATTGTGTCCTTGGACTAGGTTAGAAAGACAAGTGAGATTACAATAGTTGCAGATAGCAGTCTACAGGTGTGGCCATTGGAGAATTGCATGAGAAAAGGGATATAGCAGTAGGATTAGGTACCTTCCAGAACCAACAAAAAGTCCAGTTAGACAAGCATATGCGTCTTTATGTCAGCCAGTACAGGGGAATAAGCTTTCCTGTGTTGGAAGACTTTATAATTTAGCAGGCAACGAAGAACACTGGACATTGACTTTGGGTGTATTTGCTTGTTTTTTATTTATTTTACACAGAAAACTGTAGGTAAAGAAGAGTTGAAGCAGTGAGTCAAAAGGAAGGAGTAAAGGCAGAGTGACGTCTGAAGAGAATCCAGGTAGAAAGCTACCCCAGGAAAACCAAACTGAGAACTTAAGCTGGGGCAATGGCAGAGAAGAAGAAATGATAGATTCAAGAAACATTAGGAAGGAAGACTGAACATTTAGAATTGATTGGGTAAGGGAAGGGAAGATTCAGAAAGGATTTATTTGCAGATTTTCCGACAGGGAAACAAATTTGGAATTCAAACTTTCCTTTGATTCATTTAACGGATAGATATTTAGCTTTGACTCTGGACCAGATCCTACATTAAGTGCTATATGGATGAAACAGATCAATTAGATGTGATCTACCCCCAAGGAACTTACAATCTGTAGTCAAGGTTAAACAAAACACAAATAAGCATTGTACAAAATAGAATACAGTAGATGTTGTTACAGAGGTAAAAATCAGGTTCCGTGGGTTCATGGAGAGAAGCACCAAGAAAAGGTTTAGGAAGAGGTCTTTAGAAAGGGCCAGGAAAGAAAAAAGCAATTTCGACAGACTAAAATATTTTAGTGAGCAGCTGGAGGAGGTGGTAGAGAAAACGATACAAACTTACATAGCATAATTCCAGAAAGAATTTATGTATTGAAAATGTCAATCTTTTTTTTTCTCTCTCTCTCAAGCCTTCCTTTAGATTTAGACTACAGTTATAATCAGAGAGGCCTCTTCCCCATCATCTTAATCTTTATCCATATATCTCATATGGATAGTGTCAGGATTACCTAAAATATGTAAAGATCTTCCATAAATTCAGAGCAAAACACCAGAGAAATGTGTGTAAAATATGAATATAAATGAATAAGGCTGGCTTTCTTTATCAGCTTACAAATACTTCGAATATAGCTACACAGCTGATCCCTCAAGATAGTCACTATTGGAAGACTTCTCTTATGCTCCCAATAGAAGAGATATTTATTCAAATTTCTTTTTAAACAAAACTCCCCCAGACTTATTCAGTTATAGATACTGTTTTATTATTTAGGATCTCTAGTTTGAAAATCTGACAGGTAATGCCTGATGCTTAGCCTCCGAAACAAAACAAAACAAAACCTTACACTGGGCTTTTCTTAGTAATATCTGTTTCTAAGGTTGTGAATTGAAAAGCCAGAGTTCTAAGTTCACATCCACACCAGCTCAAGTTTAAGGCCAGCGCTGTAATGAACCTGAGTCATGGGGAAGATGAAATTATCAAAAAGCTACTTTCTGCCCTGAGCAAAGATTTTAGGACTAAATCAACAACATCACATACATCATATAATAAAGAGAATTATGAGTTTGGTGTACTGTTTTTAACCTGGTTTCTCAGTGAGCCAATTTAAAGGCAGGAAAAATAACCACTAAGGAAAAAGGGCTGGAATTAAGCAATGTTTACTTACTCATCTTCAAAGGAATTTGAATGGCTCTTGATGAAGCATGAGGAAGCTCCAGCAGTGTTGAGCCTTGAAGTTATCTGCATTGATAATTGTTATCTGCATTGATCCTAGGGGATGGTCTGCAGAATACCAAGTACTCAGGGTTAAATTCTGCATTTTCTAGTCGTGATTTCTGTGATCTGGGAAATGTTCTCTCTCTGGTTTTCCTTTCAGTCATAAAAAATACCAGCTTCTTTTTCTTCCCTCTTTCAAGAATTACTAAATTCCTTAATGAGTAGTGTTCTTCATTTGCAATGTCAGTGAAGAAACAGAATATACAGCAATCTTCTCTCTGGTGCAGAGGTTTATTAAAGGAACAGTGGCTAGAAGAAGGTAGTCATAGGTATTATCAAAGTCAGCTGTTAACCCACAGCCCCCAGACCCTCACTGCTTCCTACATGACAATGAGGAACTCAGCCACCTACCTGGTTTCCAGAATGTCCACCGTAGTTGTGCCACTTGATACAGAGAAAATCCTTTTAGCTATATGCTGAAGGACAGACTGCCATCAGATGGGATCAACAATTGATGTACGTTCTTGTTTTTATTGTATTTTAAACTCTTGGACAGGCTCTTTATCATTGCATTAAACATTTTTCAAAGTACCTGGTCACAAAAGGAGACAGAATAAATTATTTGACCAGGCAGAGTAATAATTCCTTCCTAACATATTGTGCAATACCATCTTGACATATGCATTTTTGATCATCACACATAGGTGGTTTCCCTACTAGTAAATTCACTAGGCATTCCCTAGTACAGAATTTCTATTAATAATCCCCGTAGCTGCTTCAGGGAGACACAGGGGAAACTAGATCCAAACAAACCACACAACAAAGTTTACACTATGTGCTTCAGAATTCTTGGCCATGGGTGAGCCATGTGATAGCCCAACCCTATTTTACTTCGATATTGTCTATTGCAACTATATTTCCAAGGACTAGGGAACAATATGCCAACTTCTAGTTAATAGCTAACAGTAACAGACAAACCTGTAACATTTCAAGCAAGAAAAACTAAGACCTATAAAACCATGATTTACACATTATTTCTTCCTACCATGAGCAGCTATTCTTAAAAGGAGCCTTATCCTGATATCACCCCCATCCCTCCCACCCACATTCCTCATTTTTCTTTCCATCTCTGGCCTTGGCCACATTGTCTGCCTTGCATTAGCCCTTGATTGACTGCCCTCTGCACTTTCCCTCTTCTGTTCTATGCTAGTAGGTATTGATTCTCAGTATTGGAGCTCTCCTTCTATGTCCCTTACCAGGCACTATTAAGTCTGTAATATATTCTCTCTGAAATGCAACACTGTCAGCTACCTGAGTATAAGTAGAAACATAGAGTCACAGAATGTCGGAGCTAAAAGGAAAGCCAGAATTTATGCCATTCAACTCCATCATTTTACAAATGATGACACTGAAGCCAGAGAGGTAAGAGCCTTGCATAAGATCACCCAGATACTAAAAGCGAAAGCTCTAGGACCCAAACCTGTGGGTTCTGTTTGCAGGTCCAGCTGTGGACTTTACTTTGTACAGTGTTTCATCTCCTAGAATTGTGAGGCTTACGCAGGAAGCAAACTCATCATCCTATGGGTTTGGCTATTAAAACGTAACATATTAAAGAAAGAATTCAGAATAGATGGAAGCTCTCTATGGTACAGGATATTCAATTATTTAAGATTTCTCAGTGCCAGCCAAATTATAGACAATTAAAAATATTATTACTCTGTTACCCAAGATACTTCCTTGGGCCCCCTAGGTGAAGGTAGAAAATGAAAAAGAGATATTTTAAAAATTTCAAGCAAGTAGGTTTTTTAGGGCTGGATAATCATTTTCCTGCACTAATACATTAGTGCAGGAGAATGGCTTAGCAAATCCAACTGCTTATGACTTTGTTCTTCTTTTGGAGTGTATAAAAGCATGCAGAAGAGAGTTAGGGTATAGAGTGTTGAGTATAAGGGATAGCAGAATCTAAGCAACTGCTTCTTATTTTGGCTCCTGTGTTGGTCATTTTCCATCAGGTTGTCCTCCATCCATTCTCTGTCTTCTCTGCATTACACTTGCCTGGGACAGGGAGAGGGAGAAGACTTCTATGCTCTCTGTGACCTCTACTGGCTATATTAGCCAGGTTCCCTTGACCTCTGGCTTCTGGTTGGAATCAGTTAATGGGAAGCTCTGCCTGGCAGGAGAAGAGAGAGGACTGTTTTTGTTTGTTTGTTTGTTTTCTTTTTTCCACCACTCTCATCCTGCTTTATGCTGTGGTTCTGGTAATACCTCGATCCCTCAACTACAGCTTCTGTGAAGTGGTTCTTCTCCATGGCTCTAGATCTCATCAGAATCCTCTAAGACTATTCCCTCCCCTTCCTTCTTCATGTCTAGGGCTGTTAATAACTTCTCCTTGTTGTTAGTCTCTGACTGCCTCAGTGTCCCTTGGAGCTTCCTTTAATATAGCTGCGTAAATAGTTCCTTCCCACTCTGTAAATTGTCTCCTCACACTTTCATCTGAACAGGGTTTCTTTGCTTGCCTGGGCACCGACTAAAACAGTTCATTTTGGGTTAATTATAGCTTGAAGTCACCATTTATCTTCTTTGCTGCAGCGGCAAAGCCATCATCATAAAGGATAGGATCAATTCTTGTTCATTTTGTATCTCATAGATCTGCTAATCCATGAGAAATGCAGCTAATCTGAGCAGAGGACTGACTCTTATCTCCAATTGCATTTTTGCCTTTTGGATTTGGTTGATACTAAATATGAAAAAAAGACCATTAGCAGACAGCAGGATACAAGAGCAAAGGTTATATGTGGTTTTTGTTTTTACATTCTAACACTTTCTCCCGAATTATGGAGACTGATGTAAGAACTTTGTTGTTTATATAGAACCTGATAACATTCAACAATCAGAAACATGGCTTGTTTGGTTGGTTATTGCTGGATGAGCCGCTACATCTGCAAAATAAATAAATACATACATAAATAAATAAATACATAAATAAAAAATCATTAGTGGGTAGTTTGAAACTGGCCCCAGTTTCCCTCCAGAGCAGAATTATTGTTGACTTGTTTTGAATTTTTTTCTCAATCATTGTGGAATTACCAGTGCTGATTAATAAGAGTTCATTTACTAATGATTATAAATATTAATTTCAGGTTGGATATATCATTTCTACCAGTGGAAAAAGTATTTACCTGTATTTTTTCTTTTAGAAATGGATGCTGTATGTTTACTCTTTTCAATGAATCTCTTATGAGTTCAGGGAGCTCTGCAGAAGGATAAAGGCACCTTTTCAATCATAGATAGGAAATGGGAGAAGAAGTAGAAAATATGGAGGTTTCATGTTTTATCCTAGATGTTGATTGGACTTAGGTGGTAGGTCATTCATTATTTTAAGCCATTTACATTTATTAAGTTAATATTTATAAAGTCCTATCAAGTGTCAGAAGCTGGGGGTGGGAAGATTCATAAGACATGCTTATGTCACAATGGACTGAATTCAATGGAGAAGGAGATACCTGACAGAGAAAATGTCCTTCACTAAGTAGGAAGACAGTGCCAGCTGCTACCCATTCTTACTCACCTATTTAGTTTGGGTTAAGAGTAAGGGAAACTCTAATCCTGACCCCTTGGCTTCATCACTGTGAAGGTGGACTCTAGAAAAAGCTTCTAGCTTCACTTTGGGGGGCAGTGTGTGACAGGAGGGTCTTAAAGGGGAGCACCAGATCTGTATTAAAGATTATTTTGATTGAAAGGTCAACTGCTACAAGAAAGAAGAGAGGGAGGAGAGAGAGAGGAAGAAAGGAAAGAAAGGGGAAAAGGAGGTAGGTAGGAATGGAGGGGAGGGCAAAAAGAGAGGAAGAAGAAGAAAAACAGGATGAGGAGGAAGGAGTTAGAAGGAAGGAAGGTTGGAAACCCATTGACCTAGAGCAAAGGTCTGTGAATATTTTTTTATAAAGCACCAAATAATAAATCCTTTAGGCTTTATGGGTCGTACAATCTCTGTCACAACTACTCTGATCTGTTTGGTAACACAAAAGCAGCTGGAGACAATCAGTTAATTTATGGAACACTGAAATTTGAATTTCATAAAGTTTTTGCATGTCACAAAGTATTACTCTTCCTTGGCTTATTTTGACCACTTAAAATTGTAAAAATCAGTTCTAAATTGTAGGACATATTAAAAAAAGCTATATCCTATGTGCCATAGTTTGCCAAATCCCAGGCTAGAGTGACAAGCCTAAAGGAAGAGAAGCATCATATACCATTGTTCTGCCAGAATACCCAATAATATAGTCTCTAACACCTTCCATGGTTATTTGGTATATTCACTGATGAGGAGCCGCCATTAACTAGGTGCAGTATCTTCCCTGCGACCCTGGGTCGAGTGGATCAGTTGACCTTCATACAACTCTCTTCTTTGCCTGTAAAACAGAAAGTTTAGGCCGGGCGCCGTGGCTCACGTCTGTAATCTCAGCACTCTGGGAGGCCGAGGCAGGCAGATCACAAGGTCAGGAGATCAAGACCATCCTGGCTAACACGGTGAAACCCTGTCTCTACTAAAAATACAAAAAATTAGCTGGGTGTGGTGGCGGGAGCCTGTAGTCCCAGCTACTCAGGAGGCTGAGGCAAGACAATGGCGTGAACCTGGGAGGCGGAGCTTGCAGTGAGCCGAGATTGCATCACTGCACCACTCCAGCCTGGGCGACAGAGCAAGGCTGTGTCTCAAAAAAAAAAAAAAAATAGATAAGTTTACCTGGCCTTTGAAAACTCAGAGATTTTGATGAGAATAAATGAAATAAAACCCATCAAAAGTTCTTTATGCTCTTAGGAAGAAAAGCATTCCACAAACCCAATGTATTATTAAAGAAAAAGCAAATTGGTCAGGAGGAATTGGAAAGCCCCAATGCACAGTACCACATGACTGAAAAATGCAGCCACGATAGAGCTCTTCCCATTGAGATAAATGATGTGGCCTTCTCTCCTTAACATGCTCTCCCCATATTTCATCATCTGCAAATGGGATGACTTTACTGCCTGTTCTTTTTCTTTCTTTTCTTTTGTTTTCCTACCTCATTAATCCATGAGAGAATCAAATTGTTCCTCAAATGGATTGCTTGGTGGCACTTGGCTGGCTCCTTCTGTCTGATGCAGCCCACGGGTCTGTACTTAATGGGCCAAGGTCTGTGTTCGCTTTCCAAGTTTAATAATCACTTGATAGGTTACCCCTTGTATAGTACACTATCGAAAACCTTTTTATACAATTCAAGGAAAATATGCCTATGGTCTTTCTAGAGTCAACTTGTTTAGATAACCAGATAGTCCTTTCAAGGGTGGCAGAATGGGATCATTTTTGTGAATTAGATCTTTCTTACTCTTGGTATGATGTGATATTTCTTAGTATTTTATAATGGTTTTACAGGTTGAATTATTCTGGCATCTTCCCCTATAAAGCAATTCTAAAAGTCTGTTTTCTTCTGATAATTCTCATCCCCTCTGGCCCCAGGTAGAGTTGACCAGTTACATTTAAAGACTACACTTTGTCTGCCTTAGATTGGTTCAAATTTTATCTGAAAGTTTTGAGCTTTCTGTCTTCCAATGTTATGGTTTCCAGATTTTGCTCTATCAAATGCAGCTGTGATTTCTAAGAATGACTAAAACAAGATTGCATAATATCTTCCTTGTCACGAGGGAATTTCTTCTCTCCATTGGAGGCTGCCTTGGCCTCAAGTTATTGGTATATTTGTCTTAGAAATTATTTATTTTCATTTCCTGCACATCATCTTTTTTTTTTTAACTACCTGTCAAAGCTGGCTCTTCAGAATAGAATTAGGCATAGAAACACTTAAGTAGGAGACACCGAACAGAATTTTGCACAGTAAAAAGGGATTATACTTGTTTTTGGTTAAGGTTAAAATTTAGTTACTTGGCTTTTAGAGATAGTATGATTAAACACATCTTTTCTGTAATATCATCATTCATGCGGCATACCTTTTTCCCTTAAACTTTAAAGTTCCCTTCTTCATCCTGGCTTTATTTCTCAATGTTCTTGTTATTATTACAAGAAATGAATAATATTTCTACATGTGTAAGTGACATAAATTAGCCCTTTCCTATTTTATAGTTCTTTTCCATTTATTTCTTCCAAGCCTTCTCTTGTGCAACATAACTCCAATATTATATAATAACCATCCTCATCATAGTTTGACGCAAACTTGTAATGTCAGTGCTGACAGAGTAAAAGATATTTTTCTAAAGCCTTGTCTCATGAAACTTGAACCATAATTTTTATCAGATGGAAAAAAAAATTGCTCCTAGTAGAGTGGAAGAGAAGAAAAGCACTTCTTTCCTTTAAAAGGAATTTTGAGTAGTTTTAATAACAAAACATTCTGGGCCATTGCTATTGTGTCTAAGAGGTACCAATGTCCCTCACTTGTGCAGTTTGTGCTTAAAACAGTGTCACTTGAATTCAATCAAGTACAGTCCTCTGATTACTTTTATTTCTGGGACAGATTTCAAGAGCAACTTCTAATTTTAGGTATTGTAGCTGAGATTCTTCCCATCCTCTGTACTCCACTGATGTTCTATGTGCATTAGCTTCCCTTTAAAGGCGACAATCATAGGCACTTCATAGAGGAAGCAGAAAGCTCATGTGGGTGGAGGTAAGGGAGGCCAGAGAGGGAGGTAGATATATTTTGTGTGTGTTTTTGTCTGCGTGCTTAATTTCACATGACCGTTTTTACAAATAAGCAACTTTTAGAATCTATTTCGAAAATTATAATCACAGAGACTAGAATACAATGTGGGCTATTCTAATTATTTAGGATAAGGCATAACGTCTCTTCTGTGAATACAACTCAGTGTGCATTCTTACTGTGCATGAGATACATATAACACATACGGCATCCTCCTGGATATTTTAAATGTGCACATAATGATCAGCAGTCTTTTCTGTCTGGTATTATTGCAAAGACCAGGGCAGATGAGCCAAAGAAGAGTGAGTTTGGGTGCACAAATTAGGAAGTTCTGAAGTTTCATTCTGAAATATGTGTACCTGGGTAAGACTGGGATGCTCACTCAGATGAATGCAACTGTGCTGAAATGAAATTCTCTTAAATAAATTCCTTCGTGATCCTGAATACCTAGAGCTCCGAGTTCTTACCTGTCTGCATGGAAATACCTGAAGGTGAGCAGGCACTAGTTCCTAGGCAGGAATCCCAGAGATTATGAGTGTCATAAAGGACTGAAGATTAGTGCCAGCATGGGAAAATGAAGGAGTCCATCATCTTTCTGCTTGGAATATGGAGAATCATTTATGTTTCCCACTTCAGAACCGGACTATCCACTGTGTACCTCAGCATGGTTTCCATTATGTGCTTAATCACTCTCCTTGAAATTGCATATGGGTACTCGCAACTTCCCTGTGAGTCAGGATCCCAGCCAGAATCGGATGGCATTTTCCTGAGTATTTAGTAAAGTGATTGCTTTCAAAGAAGTGAGCAGAATTAAGGGGAACACATAAGGGCTGATGCCACACCCTTGGGCTAACCCTAGGGGGAAGCCATTCCCAGCTACAGGGCCAGGGTCAAGAGCAGGAGGCACATCCCAGTGGGAGCCGCTGATGGCTATAGCCACAGTGACAGTTAAGAGTGCAACCACTACCACAGCACGACCCAGCACAAGGGAAGAAACTAACCTCTCTTTAGGCTTGTACTCTGGTGGCTGAAACCCAGTGGCTGCAGAGGGCACAGGAGCCACTGACGATTCCGCCTTCTGGCCAGAGACCAGGGCAGAGGAGGCTGGGCTGAGCTGGAGCGGGGATAGAGGATGCCCGCACATTCTCCTCACATAACCCTGCTTCTTCATGTTCCTGAAGTTCTTGGCTTTCCTTCTTGGTTTTCTCCTCCCGGCCTTATGCTCTCAGTTTCCCTGCGTAGCAGTATTTCCTCACTCTGTGCTCGCTGTCTGTGCCATCCCATCGTGCGATTGGCACCGCAGGCCTCCTCCATATGCCCGCTCCGGCGCCTCCCGCCGGCTCCGCGTGGCGACATCCAATGTGTCCGCCGCTCTTCCCGCCGCCGCCCTCACCTGCGGGGGCTGTGCACGGGATGTCGCAACCGCCTTCCGGAACTGGAAACCTTTCCGGCACCAATATTTTGAAGTCACGCTTTGAGGTTGCAAATCTGTCACTGATACATCCTTTCACATAGCACCGTTTGTATTTTGAGTGTTGCGTAGTAAATCGTAATTGCCACCAACTAAAATAGATTTAGGAAATAGGAAGTGTGGGCATTTCTTATAATTTACCATTCACGTTGAATCTTTTCCTCAGTGTGACTGCAATCACAGCTCTTGCATAAAACACCAAGTAACATGTTGGCCCGAACTGAACAAAACTGCTTATTCTCTTCAAATTGCATTAAGCTTATCGTTTCAAGCTTAGCAGGTTTTCTCTCCACAGAAATTCTGAAGATGCCAGTTGATAATACCTCTACTTGCCAAAGCCCAGTTGAGTAATTTAAATTGTTGGTAGTGTGGTCACTGGAAGTGCATGAATGTATTGGGATGAAATTTACATTGTCATGATTCTCTTTATGAGAATTCAGAGAAAAACTTTGCAGATCTCTGCTAAGAATTCCTGTGCTCCATCTGACACAGCTGTGAGTGTTTCTGTATCCTCTGGACATTGGAAAACTTGTGTATGTGAATCATGCATTTCTCTTGGCTCTGCAGTTAAGTATCTAAGGAAAATTTGAGATTCACCTCTATCATGCTGCTGTGGTCTGAAGGTTGATATCTCCCTCGAATTCCTGTGTTGCAATCCTCATCCCAAGGTGATGGCATTAGGAAGTAGGGCCTTTTGGGCAGAGCTCTCATGAATGGCCTTGGTCCCTTTATGAAAGAGACCTGAGAGAGACACTTCACCCCTTCTGCCCTGTGAGGGCACCGCGAGAAGGCACCATGTGTGAGCCAGAAATTGGGCCCTAACCAACCACTTAATATGCCTTGATCTTGGACTCTCCAGCCTCCAGAACTGTAAGAAGGAAATTTATTTTGCTCATAAGCCACCCAGTCTATGATATTTTGTTATAGCAGCCTTGATGGCTAAGACTGATACATTTTGTGCAATACAACACCTTGTCATTGTTATTTTTTTCACTTTCATTTGTTCATATTCAATATATGAAAAACCTGTTACTTCTGCTTCCAAAATACATTTGAGTCTACCTTCAACTTTGTTTTTCTTTTTCTTTCTTTTTTTTGAGACAGAGTCTTGCTTTGTCACCCAGGCTGGACAATCTCGGCTCACTGCAACCTCTGCCTCCCAGGTTCAAGTGATTCTCCTGCCTCAGCCTCCTAAGTAGGTGGCATGTGTCACCACGCCCAGCTAATTTTTTAATATTTTTAGTAGAGATGGGGTTTCACCATGTTGGCCAGGCTGGTCTCAAACTCCTGACCTCAGGTGATCCACCCACCTCGGCCTCCCAAAGTACTGGGATTACAGGCGTGAGCCACCACGCCTGGCCTGAGTCTACCTTCAACTTTACTCTTAATGCCCACTTCAGTGATGGAGGGAAAGCCACCAGCATTTCTTCTGGACTCCTGTCACAGCCATATGACTACTCTGTTGCATTCCCAGTCATCTCTCTCCAATTTCTTCCCCACACAGCATCTTGAGTAACTTTTAAAAACATGAATCTAATTATTTCTCCCTAATTTGCAAGAATAATACAATGAACATTCGTATACTTGTTACCTGTGTTTACTCACATTTTACCCCTGAACACTTCAGCATGTATTTCCTAATAGGAAGTTCAGCCTTCTACATAGCCACAGTAATGTTATCACACTCAGGAAATTTAACTTTGATAAAATACTATTATCTATTATACACTAATATTCAACTTCCACAACCATCCCAATAAGGTTCCTCACAGCTGTTTTTTGCTGTTGTTGTCACCTGCGTGTATGCTTTATTTGTGATTAATTTAGAACCATATATTGAATGTAGCCATCATGACGACTTTTTAATTTCATTTTGAAGAGTCCATGTCCATGGTATTGCAGAATATCTCTCAATTTGGATTTGATTGTTTTTGCAGATTCGCTTCAGATTAAAGTGTTTAACTTTTTCAAGAACACTATAGAGCTGATGTGGCCTCAGTGTATCACAGCAAGGGAACAGACTGTTAATTTATTCCATTAAAGGTAATGTGAAGTCTGATCATTTAGTCAAGGTATTACCCACCAGATTTTTTCATTTTAAATGTTTCCTTTTCCTTTTGTAATTTATCTGTAATCTGCAAGGTGATTAATCTAATTATCTGAAAGATAAAAATCTCCACTTAAAAAAATTATATACAGAACACTTCCGACTCTTTTCCATCTAACTGCCTTTGTATATGTTTTTCTCACCACTGTGTTTATTGCATAATTAGCTCCTTCTTATATTTCATGTCTAGGATTAAATTTCTGTCTTCAGAGGAGCTTTCTGTGATTATCCAATCAAAGGAAGCCTCTCACCAGCTATCAGCTACTCAGCATCTTAGCACCTTGTTTGTTTCCTTTCTAGTACTTTCCAAGGGTGTGATTATGTGCCTGGCTATGCACTTAATATCTATAACTATAACTATACTATAAGGGCAGAAATATCAGGACTTTCTTTTTCACTATTGTAGCCCCAATGTTAAAATATATAGAGAGCTATACACGTGAGAGACTATCAAATAAACATTTGTTGAATGAGAAAATCAATGCATGTAAGAATAAATGTTATATCTTGATAGATTTTTTTTTACATACTTAGATATTTTAAAATAATTTTTGCAGCAAGAAGGCCAAGGAAATGGGGCAGAGTTGTGAGGGTTTTTGTTTGTTCGTTTGTTTGTTTTCGATACAGTCTCGCTCTGTCACCCAGGCTGGAGTGCAGTGGTGCAATCTCAGCTCACTGCAACCTCCACCTTCAGGGTTCAAGTGATTCTCATGCCTCAGCCTCCTCAGTAGCTGGGACTACAGGCATGTGTCACCACTCCTGGTTGATTTTTTTGGTATTTTTAGTGGAGACGGAGTTTTGCCATTTTGGCCAGGCTGCCATTTCGACCTCCGGTGATCAGCCCGCCGCAGCCTCCCGAAGAACTGGGATTACAGTCGTGAGCCACTGTGCCTGGCCGAGAGTTGTGGAGTTCTATACCAAAATTTATACTCCTCTTTTCACAGTGTGGCTTTGTCAGTGGGAAGCAGCTGCCCTGACAGGGACTATGTTTCCAGTGTCCCCAGCATCCAGGTGTGGCCAAGAGATCAGTTCTTGCCAATATAATGTGGGTAGTGTTGTGTGTTTCACTTCCTGGTCCTGCTTTTAAGAAGTGAGTGGGACTTCTCCATTGTCTCTTTCTGTCAGCTAGAAGCTGTTAGGACTTGGCATAGCCACAGTCTAGAAGGATCCTAGATCCTTGAGCTGTGACAGAGAAAAAGCTACCTACAGACTATGATGGGAATAAGAAATAAATTTTTAGTGCATATATCCATGCAAAATTTGCCATTTACTTATAATAGCATCTAGAGTTACTCTGAATAATATAGAAACAAAAATTTGGAAGACTGGTAACCGAAAAGTAAGAGAATAAAAGTGAAAAGAAAGTTGTGATTACTTAAGATTCCCTGTTAGAATACTATTTTGAGAAGTATATATTTTCCAGATTCTTCAAGCCGTACAGAGTAGGATTAGACATGAAAACACTCAGGAGGGATACTTTGAAGATAATTTTACTGTAGAGTAAAAGCAGGGGCTATCTTTGCCTTTGGAAAAGGTGAAAATGCGCTTGCTTAGCTTTTAGAGATGGTATAGTTAAACCTCCTCGTTTCTCAGATGCTATACCCTAACGCCAAACTAATCTGGGGAAATTCCAGTATGATTTAAGAGACAATCCATCAAATCTTTCCTTCGTTGCCTCCAGTAAATTTTATCTGTTGTGGGTAGCATTACTAATGGAACAACAATCTAACTCGTAATTATTTATTATCAAGCCAGTGAATAAAAGGATTTACTGAACTTTAGAGATGGAGGGGATCTTTAGTTTATTTTACAGTGGGCCAGATAATGTAAGTGCTTGCCTCCCAGCGTTCAATACAGAGTTAGTTACCGGCCAACATGAGCCCGGAAGCTAGGGCTCCTGGCCAAAGCAGTTAGTCACCTCCTGGATCCAAAGCTATATGGCACTCTGACCATGACTTAGTAAAAACGATTTTGAAGGATTCAGTTGATATTACCCACGCCTCCAGTTTGCTTCAGTTGTAACAGAGAAAAGTTGGTAGGGCATTTACAAATGTGTTTCCTATATTTGTGTATTTCTACCTTGAATTAATGTGACTGTCTCTAATCAAACATCACCAAGACACATTCAAATACTTGTGAGATTTTCAGGAGTATGCATTTATTCTAGTGATAGTGTCATTACTCATGACATTTTAAAATCTGTATGTAACATTATTTAGGAGCTCATGACACATTACTCTTTCAATTGTTTTTTTCTTTTGATTACAAAAGTGATAATATATACCCTGAGAACTGAAGAAAATAGAAGAAACTTTAAAACAATCCAAATTGGTTCACTCAAAAGTAACCATTCTAAACATGGTAAAGTAATTCCTTAAATGTAAATATGTCTAGGGGTATGTTTATGTGTGTGTGGTTATGTAATACTATAGAAATGGTTTTGCTTTGAAAGTTTTATCATGTATATTTGCTTATAAATAAATAAATTTCTTAATTTTAGCTATCATATTGAGTTGGACAGCATTCATAGATCTTTAACATTCCAGCTATGGCAAGTTACTGAGTAAAATTTAAAGGCTTTTGATCCTTAAGTGGGCCCATTCTCTTGAATTAATTGATTAAATCAGCTGAATTGCGTTGTGTTAGTAAACATTCATCCTCAGATTTGTCATTGGAAAACAAGCAAAAGATACTGGACCAAAATCTGGTGATTAAGATAAGTGATTAACTTAAGGAGTGTGATTTTGAAGCAAATAGAAGGTGGCTAATATATGGTGAGACACTCTGAAGGTGTCACAGAAGGCAGGTTCAAAAGAAGGGTTCCAAAAATATTTTAGTAATGGAGGCACTTACCAAATAAACCTGTATTATCATATGATGGCTACTTTAAAGAAAAACATCACTTCAATGCTTAAGTTCTCATGTGAATTTCATAAAATGAGCTTCTCAAAGCTATTGTTGTTATTTCTAGACATTTGCACACATTAGCATGTAAAGGTGGAGGGCAAGGAAACAGAATTTGCCATCTTATGTGTGTGCAGGAGAAAGCTGGGTTTTGTCATTTCTTATATCCTGTCCTATTACAAAGAAAGAAAGAGAAACAAGAAAAAAGAAAGAAGGAAGGAAGTTAGGAGGAAGGAAAAGAAAAAAGGGAGATACAAAGCACAAAAAGGACAGGAAAGAGAGAGAAGAAGAAAGAGAAGAGGGAAGGAAGAAAAGAGGAAAACGAAGAAAGGAAGGAAGGAAGATGGCCGACCCAGTGTTCCTGTAAAGTAATAATAAAGCCAGTACTTACAGATGAATTTAGGAAGCTACTCTTAAACTTAGTACAAACCAATAATTTTCAAAATTTTAGAGATAATGGTACTCTTCTGTAATATTTCTAATACTCTGGAACTCCAATTACAGTAAAATTTGAGGATGAATTGAAGATGATGGAGCATATCCACACAGATACACATTAGATACTGTCTTCGTAATCACAGAGTTTCCAGAGAACAACTTTTGAAAACTAGTTTTAGGGTGATGAAGCCCATTAGTGTGGTTAGCCTATCTCCCCAGGGGTTCCAAAGAAGGGGCGCTCATGATAACCAGATAAAGATAGCTGAACAAGGTTTTTGGAATCTGAGATCCTTAGAGATGAAGCACTTTGACCAGAAATGGAATCTTAGTGCCATTATCAACTCATTATCTTGCTTGTTCTCTAAAAGGGTAGCATTGTGCTGAATATGCCCATTAAAATCCACCACCTTCAACAATAAAATGTCACCCAGAATGACAGCCTATCTTTAATCATGTTTTAATATAAAGCCTGAAAGAAAAATTGACTTTAGAGTTACATTTTTTTTTCCAGATCTGGGAAATCCAGTCACCACTTTCAATAAATTTATACTATTACTTAAGTATAGCCTTTTTGAAAAATTATGCACACAAACACACACATGGCTCAGAAACAAAAATTACTTTTCTATTTCCATCTGACTCTGTTCCGTGATTCTGGAATGAAACCATAATTTGTAAAATTCTTATAGCAGTGATTGGATCATTACATACTAACTCCTATGCATATAACAAGTAGAATGGTAGATGCTAGAAAGAATCTTTTATTCTTCCACTTTGTGTAGTGAAATACTTTTCTGTAATATAAAAATCTAGAAATAATAAATTAAATAGTGAAAAAACTACCTCAAGTTTGTTGTTTACCTAATTATGCCTGCCAATAAAAATTCAGGGAAAGAAGGTAAAAAATATAATTATTAAAGAGGTTTTATTTCATGAATCTGTATGGGGCTAAGCAAACTGTTTTATAAAAGGATACAATACATGAAGGTCTGCTTTCTGGGAGTCCACATTTTTAGAGCAATTAAGACAGAAACAGACTAACAGAAAAGAAGTACAGAGGTAACATCTATAAACAGAAAAGGAAATAGGGATTACAAAAAGGAGGATGTAGTAAACAAAGTTATTGGCCGAGCGAGGTGGCTCACATCTGTAATCCCAGCACTTTGTGAGCCTGAGGCAGGTGGATCACTTGAGGTCAGGAGTTTGAGACCAGCCTGACCAATATGGTTAAACCCCATCTCTACTAAAAACATAAAAATTAGCCAGGCGTGGTGGCATGTGCCTATAGTCCCAGCTACTCTGGAGGCTGAGGCAGGAGAATTGCTTGAATCCAAGAAGCGGAGGTTGCAGTGAGCTGAGATCATCCCACTGCACTCCAGGCTGAGTGACAGAGCAAGACTCTGTCTCAAAAAAAAAAAAAAAAATGAAAGTTATTGTTTATTATATTTTATCTTAAAAAATAAGACATTTGTCTACCTTTGTAGATTTTGGTAATTGAAAATATCTATCATAAATAAAGGATATACAAATAATAACTCAAAAATGTATTTCTGCTCAAAGGAGTGGTGGTGAATAGACCTTCAAAATCAAATTATTTCTTTAGGTTTTTATTAGATGTGGTAGGCCAAGGAATGACCTCCTAAAGCTGTCTACATCCTAACTTCGAGGACCTTTGTATAGGTTACTTTACATAGCAAAGGGAACGTTTCTGTAATTGAATTAAGAATCTTGAGATGGGAAAATTATACTACATTATTTGGGTGGGCTGAGTGTATTGACAAGGTCCTTATTAGAAAAATGGGAAAAGGAGAGTCAGAGGAGACGTGAAGATTGAAACAGAGGTGGGAGTGATGTGGGGCCATGAACCAAGGAATGTGGGCAGTCTCTCAAATCTGGGAAGAACCAGGAAACAGATTGTCCCCTAGAGCTTCCAGAAGGAATGTGGCCCTGCTAGTCCATTTTGGACTTCTGATCTCAAGAACTGTAAGACAATAACATGTGGATTGTATTAAGTCATGAAGTATGTGGTAATTTGTTATAGCAGCAATAGGAAGCTAATGCATTAGCTTTGGGGGGAAGGTGGTTTCTTAAGTAAAAGTCACACAAAATCAGATGCAGTTTCTCTTCACACAGATGATTTCTCAATTCAGATTTATGTCAGATCAACCAGCAACTGTTTGCTTTTCTAATAGCTTTTGGACAGGAAATGGACTGTTGTTTCTTCTGCCTCTTCTAGGTACCAGTCAGAGTGATGGTATTTTTTGTAATATTAATTCATTTAATTAATATAACAACTCTAAAATGGAAGCATCAGCTCCTATTACAGATGAAGTAGTTGATTCTCAGAGAAAATAAACAACTCAATGCATTTCAAGTTGGTGATAGAATGAGACAAATTCAATAATGGGATGGAAATTAGAATGTAGGTAAATTTATATTCCCTTTAGAGAGTAAATATACAAGACAGATAGATGAGACAGATAGATTTAGATACAGATAGGTAGGCAGGCAGGCTGACAGGAGAGGAGAAAAACACAAAGAATTTTACAAATAGAATTTAGTGTGGCCGAGTTTACAGAGCAAAGTTTTGGCCTAGATAGTTATTAGGAAAAAAATCTTTTGGACACTCCATCTACCTCTTGGTTTCCTCTTCTATAAAAGAAAGATAACAATAGACATCTCTCTCATAAAGAATCCCAAGGAACAGGGCTGAATGGTGTGACATTGAAGAGCTCTTTAAATGTTGATTCAACACTCTGTGGTCTACTTAGGACCCCAAACCAATTTGTGACTCATTCAACACTAAGAGGTTATCTGTTCTGAAGGAGGAAAAGAGACATTGTAAATCAGGTGGCAATCAATGATTCCAAAGGGAATTGAACATATTCTTTGTCCAAATGAACAGAAAATGTTGGTGTGAGTTGTGTGCTCTCAATGAGCCGAAGCTGGTTACCAGAGGGTGAGCACAATGCAAGCGAATCTTCAAGAACAGCAGCTCCCAAGACATCGTGGATAAGTGTCTCAAGTTAAGTCATCAAGATGAATGAGGTCATCTAGATACAGTTTAGACAACTGCAAAGCAGAACAATATGACTGAAGACTGGCTTAAGACCTTAGCACAACTACAGAGCCAACAGCAGCTGGAAACTCTTAAGAACTAAATGCAAAGGAGAGAGTAATTTTGACATCAAAGGGATCATGAAAATCAAATTGGATGGACTTTAATGCAAACAGCTGGGTGTGATGCAACCTAAAGAGGCAGATTTCCTGGAGTCAGCCAAAGAGATTTATTAGAATCCCACATACTACCCAAGGAGAATGTAAATACAGATTTTTTAATTTTCAAGTTTTTTCCATTTCAAACAATGGAGAAGAGAGTATAGTAAGATAAATAGACTGTACCAAAATCTATGGACTGATTTGATGGCTAAGCTTGTTCTGTATCAAGATGTTTTCTTTTGTTCCTTCTGCATTTTCCTTCCTTCCTGTCTTCTATCTCTCCTTTTAATGTGTAGAAAATTTTATCTTGAGATAATATATCTGAATGTAATATGATTGAGTCAAAGAGTAAATATATTCCTGCCGAATGATGTTTGTTACTGGAAGCTCATCTGAATGGGCCAGGACTCCACAATGCCTTATGTGAAAGGGAATAATAGGTACATTTGCTTTTCAATATGTGCTTGGCAACTGGCCTTTCCATGAAATGCACCAAGTGTGATATGGTTATACATTGGCTATGATTGAGACCAGAGGGTAGGTAGCTCATTTGCTGCTGGAAAGAGTTTAGACTCAAGGTAAGTGAAAGGAGGAACCAAAAGTTTATCATCGGCTATGAAGTGGCTTGAGGGAATACTGTCTGTTCTATTTTGCAAGAGAGATCTACCCTTATTCTGTTACCATTGGTAAGCCACTTGATTCAGAATGCAAATATCAAGTATAAAGAATTAAAGTTGTTGGAAAAGGCAATACTATTG
This sequence comes from Hylobates moloch, assembly GCF_009828535.3. Classification (NCBI taxonomy): domain Eukaryota; kingdom Metazoa; phylum Chordata; class Mammalia; order Primates; family Hylobatidae; genus Hylobates; species Hylobates moloch. Next base: position 52,264,908 of record NW_026652285.1, on the reverse strand, counting down.
CACATGTTATCACCCTAGTTCCTCCACTGTAATATAGTGAAAACTCCTTGAAGACAGAAACACTTATCCAAGAAGCATAGAATCTGCTTAACACTGCACATTATTGTATCCCCAGAAATTTAACAAACTATAAGACATCCAAGGGGCACACAATACATAGTTGATGTGGTAATAAGTAACATGAGCCAGAAATCTGTAAATGCATCTAGATATGGTTAAGTATAAAGGGAGAGATAAAATACCCTCTGTTTCATTGTTATCATTATCCATTTAAATTACCTCATGTTGCAGGATCCACAAAGAAAACTTAAGCCATGAACTCTAAATTTAGGCTTTATTTGAGGGTTCAAATAAGACAAAGCAGAAAAAAAATCCTCTCGTTTTTGATATCACTTAATAGGGTCTGTTTGCCTAAGTTGAGAACCTATGCAAGGATGTCTAAGTATCATGTAGGATACTTTAAGCTAATACACCACTTATCATGTTTAGCTGGTGGATCAGGGAATGATTTCATTGACCTGCAGCTTTGCTCTTGTTCTTGTATCCTTCTAGCTTATTCCATTAATATACTGAAGAAAGATGTGCAGGTGAGAGCTAATGGGCTCATCAGATATTAAGCCCCTTTTCTTTCTGTTTACTACTCGCAACCCCTGCTGGTTTCAAGTGTTTGGTTTTTCATTTAAAGGTATATTTTGTTGACATAATAAGCTATTTAAGGCCAGAACTGATTTAAGGTGAAAGTTTTCCTGAAAACTCATGCTTGCAAATCAGCAAAATAGAAAATAGAGTAAAGGTACATGTATTTGTGTCTGGAAAGTCCTGTGTGCAATTAGCTGATGAATCTGCAGCAAAGCCTTGGGCACTGAAATGGTATATTTTGCTAATCACATTTGTAATAAAATATTTCAGGTTTTTCAAGATTTACTACTATTCTAAGGAGTTTAAGAATTAATAAATAACAATAAATATGAAGCAGTGGATTTCGACCATGATTTTGCAGCCCAGATGATATATATTTTTTAGACGAGTTCAGAAGAGACAATACCAGTGTTGTGTGTGTGTGTGTGTGTGTGTGCGCGCTGTGTGTGTGCACGTGCATAACTGTGTGTGTATACACATTAGGTATAAAGTTTAAACACTGCATTGTGATTACATTAGCTAGTTTACAAAAGCCAACTTGGCTGGCAAGGAATTTCTAAGCTGGAAACAAAAATTATAAAATATGTTTTGGATATCAGATAACTTAAGCATTAGTAAAAAGGGTGAGATCAACTTTATCTGGCTAAACAGTCAGAGTTTTCAAACACATTGGATATCAGTTCATAGTAGCAGTTGATTTTGGCATTCTCTGGATAAAATTAACTTCAAATAATACATGAGCTCACTCTGTAATGTCAAGCAAGACTTGGAGTGTCCAGATTTAAATTTCAAATGCTTCCCAGAATACTTAAATCCATTAAAATTATTTTCAGATCACAAAAATTGCTTTTTCTCCCATTTATCAAAACCCTGTCTTTTCCTTCTTACCTTTTACACTAAGAGAATAGAATAGACAGAAATTCAACAGAATTCAATATTGTAAACTTACCACATGTCCAAGATTGGTTCAATTTAGGCAAATCTCATGTGTTTCAGGTGCTCTAGACCTGTGCCATTTGAAGTTCTCATGAATATTTCTATTTTTATCTCTTAACCATTAAGAAGTTGACTGATTTATCTATGTGAGGAGGCTCTCAAGTAGCTGGTTCATTTTAGAATAAAATAGTTTTGAGTCAAAATAGTTTTAAGAATAACACTAGACTTTAGACTGTGTGGACACACACAAAAAAAGATAAAATGAAAAAAGGAGACTGCACAATAGCAGAAAAAATAGGAGAAGGAGCTCAAAATCAGCTTCAGTCATTTGTGAGACATCCTGACTTTGCAGAAAGGGTTATCTCAGCAGTTAGGAGTTTTCTACATAGTTAGCAATGGAAGCCAAAGAGGTTAAAACAGCTCATCACTTTATCAGGATTACTGAGGGTATGAGGAAGGCCTTAATGGTCTGGCAGTCCTTTTTGTCACAATTTAATGGCATATCGATCTTGCAGAGTGAACAATCATGACCTTCAACTGTTTACAGATGCTTTGGAGGGAAAAGGATTAAGAAGCTTATTCCAGGGAAGCTGAGAAGGTTCAGCCCTGACCAGTCAAGTTGAGGAAGTCAAACAGCAATCAAAAATCCCAGTTTGGGGGCAACTTTCCACTAGCGGTGGCACTTACAACTGGGAAGATCACAAGTGCTTCAAGAAAAGCCAGTGGTGTTATAGACAATCAATAAATCAACCGGGAGTGTCATTAACCCAGAGGGGGAGGGGGGTGAGTAGTGCGTGCGTATGTGTGTGTGTGTGCGTGCACACACAAACAAACACACATGCCAGTGAAAGAGGAACCCTGTGCATTGGGCTATGCATTTCTGCTGGAACAAGTTTCAAGAAAAGCTTTCACTTAGATGCCTGTAAGGTTTGGAAGCTTGACATCAGCAGGCTGGAGATCCCAGGATGAGATCCCATATTTCATAAGACAAATCTGGGCAAAGAGCAATATGACAGAGTGTCTTTCTATATAACACAATTAATTTGAGGCTTACAGAAGACATTTTCATGAGTTCACATGAAACTGCCTGCTCAGATGTAGAGAGCTGCTTTTTGAGAGAAGACGAACGCACTGCCATTAAATTCTCCGAAGGGAGAGGAGCTGTGATGTGTAGCTGCAGCATCTATTTCAATGAATCTAACCTAAACTACTGTTGAATTCCAAAACCAAGTTTCCAGCCTTGGCTTTGTCAAATCTCCACTATGTGATCTGCAAGCTCCTGGCTGCTATCCAAGGCAAAAAACACAGCTCCTGCCCTCAAACAGCTTATAAGTACTCTAACCAGTCACAGTTTCACATATTACTTCTGGCTATGAGGCTCTACCCCTTTGAGGGTTGCATGGTGTCCCCCCAAAAGATATCTACATCCCTCTCTGAATGCGTAAATGTTTGTTAGTTTTTTTTTTTGTTTGTTTTGTTTTTTTCAGAAAAAAAGGTTTCTGCAGATGTAGTTAAGGACTTGAGATCATCCTGCTTTTCTGGGGGAACTCTGAATCCAATGGCAAGGGTCCTCATTAAAAGACACAGAGAGGAGAAGAGGATGTAAAGACAGAGGCAGAGCTTGGGGTGATTCAGTCACAAACCAAGCAACACGAGCGTTTCTGGCAGCCACCAGGAGCAAGGAGATGGGCATGGAAAGGACTCCCCTGTAAAGCCCCCAGAGGGACTGTGACTTTGCCAACACCTTGATTTTGGACTCTGCCTTCCAGAAATGTGAGGAAATAAATTTTTCTTGATTTAAGCCACCAAACTGGTGGTGATTTGTTAATGCAGCCCTAGACAACTAATGCAGACTTTTACTGAGATTAGCTTTAACCTTGCTTCCATGTACTTGACTTAATGATAATACACAACAATGAGAGCCAAGATGTGTATCTGCAAAGTTACTAAATTGTAATAACAAACTGCATCATTTTTGTCTTTCATCCTCACTACCAATTTGTTTGTTTTCTTTCAAATTTGTTTATAAGGGATTTTCCCTGGATGCTCTGGGAAATGCCCAAAGAAATGGACCCTGCACTCTACTTGTCCATCTCTTGCCTGAGATGGGTCTGAACCTGTGAACCACCTTGCCCAGCCTCCAGCCTCTCTACAACCATTTCTTACTCTGACAAAGATATCTTCCCATAATGCCAATTTGATCACGGTTCCTGTCTATTCTGGCCATACGATGCCTTGGTGACCTGTCTCCCATCTAATTCCTTCTCTCACCTCATATTTTCCCAGACCCTCCTTGCATGGAGCAACACTTTAGCCATTCTTAAGCTCTTTGCTCTGCATCTGCAAAGGTGCTGGGCCTTTTCTGTATATCCACTTGGCTAACTCATTTATGCTTCAAAACAGAGCTCAAGGGTCTTCTCTTGTGAGAATCACCTTGATTCTTAAATCAGAGTTATTTATTATTTTGTTTGGGCTACCACTAGCCTACACTGAACTCCAGTTGGGAATTACTCATTACATGGCTCTGTTGTGTTTATATAACTATCTGTTGTAACAGACTGTGAGTGCAGGGAGTAGAGACTTTGCTTTCACTGTAAATGCCTATCTTCTGGGACAATGTGTATCTTTTGTATCTGGCCTAGAGCTGGACAAATAATTGGTATTCAATCAATGTTTGATGAATAAATGAAAGAATAACTAGTTCTTACTGTGATTAGTAAGCTCTTAAAAGCTCTTAAGACATGTATGTTTATTCACAAGTCATTAACGTATGATAAGCTTGTCTCAGCACTTAAAAGATCTCTGAAGGGGACCGCTATTTCTTGTGTTTAAAAATTTAATCAGTTAATACTTTTTCATTATAAATGTAAAACAAGTTTCTTGTAGAAAATATGAAAAAGGTGGAGCCAAGATGGCCGAATAGGAACAGCTCCGGTCTACAGCTCCCAGCGTGCGCGGCACAGAAGACGGGTGATTTCTGCATTTCCGTTAGAAGTACCGGGTTCATCTCACTAGGGAGTGCCAAACAGTGGGTGCAGGACAGTCGCTGCAGCGCACTGTGCGCGAGCCAAAGCAGGGAGAGGCACTGCCTCACTCAGGAAGCACAAGGGGTCAGGGAGTTCCCTTTCCTAGTCAAAGAAAGGGGTAACAGATGGCACCTGGAAAGTCGGGTCAGTCCCACCCTAATACTGCGCTTTTCCAATGGGCTTGGAAAATGGCACACCAGGAGATTGTGTCCCGCACCTGGCTCGAAGGGTCCTATGCCCACAGAATCTCGCTGATTGCTAGCACAGCAGTCTGAGATCACACTGCAAGGTGGCAGCGAGGCTGGGGGAGGGGCGCCTGCCATTGCCCAGGCTTGCTTAGGTAAACAAAGCAGCCAGGAAGCTAAAACTGGGTGGAGCCCACCACAGCTCAAGGAGGCCTGCCTGCCTCTGTAAGCTCCACCCCTGGGAGCAGGGCACAGACAAATAAAAATTTAGCAGGAACCTCTGCAGACTTAAATGTCCCTGTCTAACAGCTTTGAAGAGAGTAGTGGTTCTCCCAGCACGCAGCTGGAGATCTGAGAACGGACAGACTGCCTCCTAAAGTGGGTCCCTGACCCCAGAGCAGCCTAACTGGGAGGCACCGCCCAGTAGGGACAGACTGACACCTCACTCGGCCAGGTACTCCTCTGAGACAAAACTTCCAGAGGAACTATCAGACAGCTGAAGTTGTGGTCTCGTGAAAATCTGGTGTTCTGCAGCCACCGCTGCTGACACTCAGCCAAACAGGGTCTGGAGTGGACCTCTAGCAAACTCCAACAGACCTGCAGCTGAGGGTCCTGTCTGGTAGAAGGAAAACTAACAAACAGAAAGGACATCCACACCAAAAACCCATCTGTACATCACCATCATCAAAGACCAAAAGTAGATAAAACCACGAAGATGGGGAAAAAACAGAGCAGAAAAACTGGAAACTCTAAAAAGCAGAGCACCTCTCCTCCTCCAAAGGAACACAGTTCCTCACCAGCAACGGAACAAAGCTGGATGGAGAATGACTTTGACGAGTTGAGGGAAGAAGGCTTCAGACGATCAAACTACTCCGAGCTACGGGAGGAAATTCAAAACAATAGCAAAGAAGTTAAAAACTTTGAAAAAAATTAGAAGAATGGATAAGTAGAATAACCAATGGAGAGAAGGGCTTAAAGGAGCTGATGGAGGTGAAAGCCAAGTTTCGAGAACTACGCAAAGATTGCAGAAGCCTCGGTAGCCGATGCGATCGACTGGAAGAAAGGGTTTCAGTGATGGAAGATGAAATGAATGAAATGAAGCGAGAAGGGAAGTTTAGAGAAAAAAGAATAAAAAGAAATGAACAAAGCCTCCAAGAAATTTGGGACTATGTGAAAAGACCAAACCTGCATCTGATTGGTGTACCTGAAAATGACGGGGAGAATGGAACCAAGTTGGAAAACACTCTGCAAGATATTATCCAGGAGAACTTCCCCAATCTAGCAAGGCAGGCCAACATTCAGATTCAGGAAGTACAGAGAACGCCACAAAGATACTCCTCGAGAAGAGCAACTCCAAGACACATAATTGTCAGATTCACCAAAGTTGAAATGAAGGAAAAAATGTTAAGGGCAGCCAGAGAGAAAGGTCAGGTTACCCACAAAGGGAAGCCCATCAGACTAACAGCTGATCTCTGGGCAGGAACTCTACAAGCCAGAAGAGAGTGGGGGCCGATATTCAACATTCTTAAAGTAAAGAATTTTCAACCCAGAATTTCATATCCAGCCAAACTAAGCTTCATAAGTGAAGGAGAAATAAAATACTTTACAGACAAGCAAATGCTGAGTGATTTTGTCACCACCAGGCCTGCCCTAAAAGAGCTCCTGAAGGAAGCACTAAACATGGAAAGGAACAACCAGTACCAGCCACTGCAAAAACATGCCAAATTGTAAAGACCATCAAGGCTAGGAAGAAACTGCATCAACTAATGAGCAAAATAACCAACTAACATCATAATGATAGGATCAGATTCACACATAACAATATTAACTTTAAATGTAAATGGGCTAAATCCTCCAATTAAAAGACACAGACTGGCAAACTAGATAAGGAGTCAAGACCCATCAGTGTGCTGTATTCAGGAAACCCATCTCACATGCAGAGACACACATAGACTCAATCTATCAAGCAAATGGAAAACAAAAAAAGGCAGGGGTTGCAATCCTAGTCTTTGATAAAATAGACTGTAAACCAACAAAGATCAAAAGAGACAAAGAAGGCCATTACATACTGGTAAAGGGATCAATTCAACAAGAAGAGCTAACTGTCCTAAATCTATATGCACCCAACACAGGAGCACCCAGATTCATAAAGCAAGTCCTGAGTGACCTACAAAGGGACTTAAACTCCCACACAATAATAATGGGAGATTTTAACACCTCACTGTCAACATTAGACAGATCAACGAGACAGAAAGTTAACAAGGATATACAGGAATTGAACTCCGCTCTGCACAAAGTGGACCTAATAGACATCTACAGAACTCTCCACCCCAAATCAACAGAATATACATTTTTTTCAGCACCACACCACACCAGTTCCAAAATTGACCACATAGTTGGAAGTAAAGCTCTCCTCAGCAAATGTAAAAGAACAGAAATTATAACAAACTGTCTCTCAGACCACAGTGCAATCAAAGTAGAACTCAGGATTAAGAAACTCACTCAAAACCGCTCAACTACATGGAAACTGAACAACCTGCTCCTGAATCACTACTGGGTACATAATGAAATGAAGGCAGAAATAAAGATGTTCTTTGAAACCAATGAGAACAAAGACACAACATACCAGAATCTCTGGGACACATTCAAAGCAGTGTGTAGAGGGAAATTTATAGCACTAAATGCCCACAAGAGAAAGCAGGAAAGATCCAAAATTGACACTCTAACATCACAATTAAAAGAACTAGAAAAGCAAGAGCAAACACATTCAAAAGCCAGCAGAAGGCTAGAAATAACTGAAATCAGAGTAGAACTGAAGGAAATAGAGACACAAAAAACCCTTCAAAAAATTAATGAATCCAGGAGCTGGTTTTTTGAAAAGATAAACAAAACTGATTGATAGACCACTAGCAAGACTAATAAAGAAGAAAAGAGAAGAATCAAATAGATGCAATAAAAAATGAAAAAGGGGATATCACCACCGATCCCACAGAAATACAATCTACCATCAGAGAATACTACAAACACCTGTATGCAAATAAACTCGAAAATCTAGAAGAAATGGATAAATTCCTCGACAAATACACCCTCCCAAGACTAAACCAGGAAGAAGTTGAATCTCTGAATAGACCAATAACAGGCTCTGAAATTGTGGCAATAATCAATAGCTTACCAACCAAAAAGAGTCCAGGACCTGATGGATTCACAGCCAAATTCTACCAGAGGTACAAGGAGGAACTGGTACCATTCCTTCTGAAACTATTCCAATCGATAGAAAAAGAGGGAATCCTCCCTAACACATTTTATGAGGTCGGCATCGTCCTGATACCAAAGCCTGGCAGAGGCATAACCAAAAAAGAGAATTTCAGACCAATATCCTTGATGAACATTGATGCAAAAATCCTCAATAAAATACTGGCAAACCGAATCCAGCAGCACATCAAAAAGCTTATCCACCATGATCAAGTGGGCTTCATCCCTGGGATGCAAGGCTGGTTCAACATATGCAAATCAATAAATGTAATCCAGCATATAAACAGAACCAAAGACAAAAACCACATGATTATCTCAATAGATGCAGAAAAGGCCTTTGACAAAATTCAACATCTCTTCATGCTAAAAACATTTAATAAATTAGGTATTGATGGGACGTATCTCAAAATAATAAGAGCTATCTATGACAAACCCACAACCAGTATCATACTGAATGGGCAAAAGGTGGAAGCATTCCCTCTGAAAACTGGCACAAGACAGGGATGCCCTCTCTCACCACTCCTATTCAACACAGTGCTGGAAGTTCTGGCCAGGGCAATCAGGCAGGAGAAGGAAATAAAGGGTATTCAATTAGGAAAAGAGGAAGTCAAATTGTCCCTGTTTGCAGATGACATGATTGTATATCTAGAAAACCCCATTGTCTTAGCCCAAAATCTCCTTAAGCTGATTATCAACTTCAGCAAAGTCTCAGGATACAAAATCAATGTACAAAAATCACAAGCATTCTTGTACACCAATCACAGACAAACAGCCAAATCATGAGTGAACTCCCATTCACAATTGCTTCAAAGAGAATAAAATACCTAGGAATCCAACTTACAAGGGATGTGAAGGACCTCTTCAAGGAGAACTACAAACCACTGCTCAATGAAATCAAAGAGGATACAAACAAATGGAAGAACATTCCATGCTCATGGGTTGGAAGAATCAATATCGTGAAAATGGCCATACTGCCCAAGGTAATTTATAGATTCAATGCCATCCCCATCAAGCTACCAATGACTTTCTTCACAGAATTGGAAAAA